>NC_137214.1:16664820-16849820 GCF_949987685.1 Ammodytes marinus | reverse complement strand
GCTTTGTGTAGGCTTAAGCCCCTCATGGCTTGGTTCATTAGAGAAGGATTTAAGGAGCACACAGCACAATATCCATATCTTTTTTTTTCCGACCAGGTATATACTAGGGAAATAACCATGGTCATCTTAACCTCCCACGTCTTCACTCTTTCTTTTATTTACTCTGCTCTTTCTTTCATCTCTTCTCTTGACTTTTTGTCCTTTGACTGTCAGTGCTGGGTTGAGTAAGACTGGAGGAAATACCAAACGGACACACTTTCCTCCTATTTCCATTAATTATTATTATTCCACACATTGGACAATTAAATCCCTTTTAAGAGGTGTCATATTCAATTATATGATTAGAATTCTTTCTGTATTGTTCCTTGTTTTTTCTGTTAATTTTTTTTTATACATATACATTTTCTCCTCCAGTGTCAATTTAACTCCCAACATGCAGTAGTAGAAGTTGATGAGGTGAGCCATGATTTAGGCCCACCGGGAAATGTCTTCAATCATCCGAGGAAGAGCCCTTTAATAATTGAACAAATCTGCTCTAGGGCTATGCATGATTGGCTGACATTGTGTGAGTGGACAATCCAGACGCTGACATTGTTATGCAGATGTCCATTCTCACTACCTTTCACCAAATGCCACATGCTATAGTACTGGCACACTGCTTGCTGTGAGTGACAGTCCCTGTTGACACATGTAGGTGAGGGGAGGGGAGGAAGTTGTGCATGTGTGTACATGGAGAGAGAAAAAAAGCCCACTGGATTAATGAGGTGCTCGAGCAGGTTCACAAATGAGAGAGCCCAATGTTTGTATCCAAGGACAATGTGGTATTGATCTGCAATTTCTGAGCATGATCCGAATGCCTTGCCAAGGCTACCCTTTGTCTCTTTGCCTGTATAGCATGCAACACACACACACACACACACACACACACACACACACACACACACACACACACACACACACACACACACACACACACACACACACACACACACACACACACACACACACACACACACACACACACACACACACACGTTATTACACAGGTAGTGTTACTACTACTCCCGAACATTGCATATGTGTCTAGTAGTCTCCCAGGAGTTTCATGAATATTAACCGGGAGAGAGGACCGACACTTCTGTGTCCGGCTCCAGGTCCAGGTGTCGAGGAGGTGACTCCAGGCCACTAATAAATATTGATGAGCTGTGTGAATGGTGATTGATTGACCCCACCACTGACTGGCCTACGTCACACTTGACTGCCACTCATGTTTATTCATTATTTGGAGAGGGAGTGTAAAGAAAGAGGCAGAGCGACAAGAGAGTATAGAGGGGGGTGAGTGTCATCCAATGGATTGGCATTCTACATTAGGTTTATGTCTGCAGCTTAGTGATAGATGGAGCTAGTTGGATACTTTCCCAGTCTGAGCTCCTCTCTCTGCGGTGGTGAGGCTATAATTGAATCTCACTGGATTGGGTAATTCTCCCACGGCTTCATACTCGGGCTAATACAAGGGAGGGGAAATAATACTGCAGACAAGCCTGTATTTCCATCCCTCTCTCTCTCTCTCTCTCTCTCTCTCTCTCTCTCTCTCCCTAAAAAAATTGATATGGGATAGGAGGAGTTTAATTACAGACATTGTTGAAATTAATAGGAAAAGTGTCAAACAGTATTTAAAAAGAATTGATCTTCTCCAATTGCTGCAGCGGCCGATTGTTTTGGATGGAGGACAGTATGTGAAATGGAAAAGCTGTTTTATGTTTGGCTTATTATTGATGGGAAAGAGTATTCGATATATTTCTACTTTCTTACAGTGACATCTTTCATTAGCTGTTGATATAACTTGGGAATTCCTAAAAGGATACAAGTAAAGTGTTGACAAAATCCTTCAGATTAACCTTTGAAAACGTGTCAGTCAGACCCGTCTAATCTCCTGTGTTTTGTTTTTTATAGAATTATTATACATCAGTAATATTAGTAGAAATATTGCTGTTGCTTTGGTGCTTTGTTTAGTCAAAATATGGCTTTTGTTTCTTAATAATTTCATACTGACAAATCTCTTATTGCATATGCATTTAACTGATATTTTTTTACTGTTCCATAAACTGAAGTCTTGGGAATCGCAACATATTCATTCAGTGTGGAAATGTCACCTCATTGCTTTGCAGTCAGTATGTTGCACTATGTAAATATTTTAGCACACATTGTCAAGATTCACATTTCGAGTTATGATGGCAATCGGGTTTTTCATCCCTGCAATCTGTAGAGGGCACCGACTCCTTTTTTCCTTTTCTTTTTCTGTGCACATACAGTATGTGAGAGGCTTATTGCTCTTAGTCAAACAAGACCAGTCTCCATGGGAAAATCCTCCTTTCTCAAGCAAACAAATTAAATAGGCTCCAGATCATTTATTTTTCTTGGTTCTTCTTACTTCTTAGAGCTACACAATAGAAAACTATTAAACGTTTTGAGGAGCACACATTTAATTAAGATGAATTAACTGCAACATATAGAATTTTTAAATTTTCAAATGTCTTTCAATGAAAAGGCAAGGGAAGTTTATTTATATATAGTGCAATTCAGAGACAAGGCCATTCAAAGTGCTTTACAGGGGCATCAAATACATCGAGATTAAAACACATCAAGTGTAGAATAGACATTAGAAAAGCCAATAAAAAAATGAATAAAAATAAAAATAAAATAAAAATTACAGCTTAAAAGGGAAACAGTCAAATATATGGAATGTGCTTATATTCTCCTAAAATGTTTGTTAAATCGTTTTATATACTGTATATATTTTTAATTCAATAATTTAAATAACATATTTTTATGCATCACTAACGCATATACTTATACGCTTCTAAAAAAATACTCAGCAAATAATCTATTAATGTTTGCCATTTTATGTTTGAACATGGAATAATAAAGTGAAAGACTTTCTGATTCAACATCTGTTGTGGATGTCAAAGCCATCACTGCTTCCTCATGGGGGAAAGCAACCATTAGACACATAATCAATACCTTTTGCAAATTTAATAACATGATTTTTTTCCCCCTTCCAAGTCAATGTCAGTTCCAATTGTAGAACTACATCTCCCATATATTTTTGCCCAGTTGAATGGTCGGACCCCTCCCCACCCACCCATCATTCTTCCCTAAAACATTCAGTCCGTTGAGTTTTTCCCCATATTATTAATTTCCCTCTGTTCTGACAGGTTTGAACTGACAGGTAAACCAGAGAGAGCTTTTTCTCTTCAACTTAGCTGTTTTAGCTCCCCTGAGACAGAATGGATGAAGATGAATCATATCACTGTTTGCTTTTGCGCAGTGATGCCTGTCAGAAAAAAGGAATGAGAAAAAAAAAAGGTTTTTATAAAGAAAACATGAACTATCCAATTTTAAAATGTCAAAAATGAGTTAAATGTACCTGGATGATGCATTGAATTGAATGTTTTATTAACCTAAATGAACTTTTAAAACCTCAAACGAAAACGCTGTCAAAGTTTTTTTTTTCCCTTAACCTTGCCTCCTGTACTGATATGGGTGAGGTGTACCATCTCCTGTCCAATATGGTGAAAGACACTGGCTCAGAGGCCTACTTCTTGTCCATCCTTCAACATCTACTGCTTGTCAGGAACGACTACTACATCCGGTAAGTTCTGTGTGATTTTTTTTTTTTTTTACATATGATTGGCTTTTTGTTGGTTGATGACATTGTGATGCTCTACTGTATGAAAATGTGCATAGATGGCTTTGCAATTAAAAAAATATATACAACATTGGTATGAAACACCATCACTCGGGACTTATGTATTTGACTTTCAGAAATTGGGTATTGCTTCAGTAGGTCTCTTTGTATCTCTTTGATAAACACTTTTCTTTTTTCATACATCTGTTATGGACATTTATATTTCCAAAAGTGAGAGACCTATTGATTTTTTAAACCAAACTGTAGCATTATATTTATTTAAGTGTAGAGTGGAGACACTTGTTTTTGTCTAACGTACTTGTGACCACAGCAATGTTAGCATTGCACAGTAGTGCAGTGTGAGGTGCTGCACTGCGCGGGCTGAGAGAAGAGCATGAAAAGATTAGCCTTAGTTCAATTTCTATTTTCTCTTTTCATAACCTCCCACTGCCTACGAGCGGAAAACGTACAAATTATTATACTAGGGATATTATTCTGCCATTTGAAAATATGAAATCATTATAAACTGTTGGGTTAGCTTAATACTTTTGCCTTTTGAAGAGTGAATATGTCAGTCACTAGGCAGGAAGGCCACCACTCCTCTGAATGGAGTGACACTGATGAATTCACTGCTGTGTCAGAGCTTTTTCCAGAAATAAGACTCTGAAAAAAAAACAGAACGTTGGACGACAAAGGGAAGATGAATTTACTATGGACAAGTTGCTGTTCCTTCGAGGTTATGAATAATATATTCCTCATCTATTTGTAGGAAGTGAGAAATTGAATTCCCATTAACCAGCAAGTACAGCCATAGTCACCTTTGCTCCAGTGTTCATGTATGTATTGTACCCCTCTATAATCCAGCAAATTTGAAGGGGATCAGTACCACTGTTGATGGTCTTTTTAAAGATATCTTTTTGAAATACATTTTTCTTTCTGCAGCCGCCATAACAAATGCAAGGATAAACCCACACATGTGCAGACACAAACATTAGCACCTGAAATCCATCCTGACAGAGGCATTTCTTTCCCAATACATTATGTTAGGATGATGGAAGATGCAGCACATGTTTCACATACATTATTTCCAATGTTTTCATTCTTCACTATTGGTTAAAATTGGGAATCTGTTTTATGTTAGGTATGTTATATAAATGGATGACAGACTTTTGCTTTGTGATCAAAGGAATTTGTGTACATGATATGTGTGCTCATACGATTATATGCAAGTTGTGTTTATGATTGTATTTATTGAAATTGATAGCAAACTTGTTCCCTAAATTTTTTGTCAAATAATAATCTACATCTAATGATAATGAATCAAATAATATAATGGATAAATAAGTCTAAGGTATACCGTGGACAGAGTGTTGTAGTGCTGCATCTTCTCTCATTCCTCCTAACACGACATTAGTTGTTGCTCTCCCCTCGGGGGCTTGGGTTTATTTTTGATAATTAATCTCTCACTGCAAGCCTAATGAATGGGAGCACATCAAACCCACCCAGTAAATATAGAGCAGATCTGCTCTTTTGGAGCCTGGCGATATGGGGATTACACTGGTTATGTGGAGCAGAGCTGGATCAAGTGGCTGGGGCTGTGCTGAACTGCAAGCCATCAATGGAAAAAAAATGAAGGTGCCAGAGTAAAATAAGAGGTGGGGAATGATGCAGGGGACATATGCTGGTTTGTGAAGCCCAGCCCTGCCCACTGTGGATGGGGCCTGACAGTTCTGGGTCACTCTCTCCGTCTCTAGTTATCTCCACCCCAGCCCCCTATCTGCTTGATGGTGGCGAAGGGAAAATAGAGCGGCTTATTGAGATAATAATGTGGTGTACATTTGGTGACAGTTGTAAGCCAGGGTGCCACAGTGCTTAAGCCAGCAGAGCGATGTGTGAGCTTTCAGTAGCTAGTTCCAATCATGAG
Organism: Ammodytes marinus; assembly: GCF_949987685.1. Taxonomy (NCBI): domain Eukaryota; kingdom Metazoa; phylum Chordata; class Actinopteri; order Uranoscopiformes; family Ammodytidae; genus Ammodytes; species Ammodytes marinus. The sequence continues at coordinate 16,844,208 of NC_137214.1, read as the reverse complement.
GGGGCGAATCCTCCAGCTCAAAGCTTAATGTATGGCATTTCATGCTTTCAAAACAGTTCACCTAAATGCTGATTTCTTCTTATTTGCTTTGGCTCTGAAGTATTTTTCGTTCCTCTATACTTCTGTTCATAACATGCTCTGCCCTGTGCACCCACTAGGTTCCAACACAACATTCCCTTTGAAATTATGGGAAACAGTTTCACAGTCTTGGGAATACACTTCTTTCCATGTTGTGTTTTTTTTTAAATAATCATAATAGATGTATTTTTCAAATAGCAAAGTCACTGTTCATTGCGTTCTATTTTATTTGGATCCATTCTTATATGTGCTTTCTTGGCATTACACAAGATGAACCCACCTGCAGTAGCGGCCTTAGCTATGTTTCAGCCCATTCAATTGAATGGGGCCCCGCCCTCTGCGGGGCCCCAAGCCCCCCCTAAATTTTTTTTATTTTTTTTTATTTATTTTTTGATAAATAATTCTTGAGCAGGCTACCGGGCCCTAGGCCTCATAGTAACTTTTCATGTTGCATTTTCAAAGAGCTCAGTCACTCAGGTCAATAACAGGGTCCAAAAAGGAATAAGCCTAAATATAAGGAAATAAATCATCATGGGCCCCTCAACTAGTAGGGGAGAAATACAAAAGCATAAGAAAACAGCATTAGTAGCTCTGTCTAAGGGGCTTCATGATGAGCCTTTAGGGCCCCCACACACATACAGGAATACGATTTCTATGTGTAAATTCTATGCTGTTCATAAAAAGTAGCTATCCACCCTGTATCTGTTGAAATGAGTCTCTCCATCATAGAACATGGGTCTGCAGACCAATCTACTGTTTTTACAGTTGCAGAGTTGCCTGATTAAGAAAAATCTCAGGATTTGATATAGCCTCTAAATTTTCCCCTCAAAGTGCACCAGATTGATGCATTTTAATTCAAAAGGCACACATTTTCTTCCGGGGGGGATGCCCCCGGACCCCCCAACAAGGACCAGGGTCCCTCCCACAGTATCCCTAAATCCTGTGAGAAAAACTGACTTCATTAATGTGTTTTTACCATTAATTGTATATGTGCTGAAAAGTCAGTGTACCTGACTGGATAGGTAGGAGTGGGGGGGGGGCCTTTAAGAGTCTGCACCCAGTGGCCCATAATCTCATAAAACTCTACAATCTGTTTTCTTTTTGCAGGAAGCATGCACAAGAAATATGTATTAAAACAAATAAAAAAAAAAAAAAAATTACGATTTTTTTTTCATGAAAATACAAAAAAAGTGGGGGGCCCCACACTAGGTCTTGAATGGGGCCCCCAGATCGTTAAGACCGCCTCTGCCCACCTGACAACACACCCTTTGTTCACTGCCTGCTCAAATCAGTGATTATATCTTAGTTGCATTAGTGCTCCTTCCCCGTATTGCTTTTATGCAGTGCCAACAGACATTAAGCTTTGCTTTTGCTTTAAAGTTCTAATAATGTTTTTCCTGATTCCCTGAATTATAAATACTTATCTCACTAATCTATTCGAATACCTCAAGAAGCTAAACTTACAGTGTTAACTTTGTCATTTTCCTGATGTAAATCGATATGCCAAAACAGGGTGTTGTACAGAGAGCCTTGATTTCTAAAATAAGTATCACCTGCTGTTTTCCTCCAACTAGTAATGTATTTATTCTGGTCCACCCCTATTCTTTATTCCATTGTGCTGCTTTTCTGATTTGCAATTACCCAACAGTTCATACATAACTGCAACACATAATTGATCACACCTACTGTACATGCACCCGTACATTTAGTTTACTTTTTTATAATTTCATTAGGGCAATATTTGGCATCATTCTTTCAATTCTAGTCTATTCCTCTCTCTAAATCTTAAGTCTTTAAAATAGAATGAAACAAGTTGTCTCTCTGTTGCAAGTTTAAAAAATCAAGTTCTGGTCAAGGTCATGCTAGTATGTCAAATCATTATATTCTCAGTTTGGAGCTCAGTTTAAGGTGGCATTGTTTTTTTCTAAATGTCACTTGCAATTAAAGTTGATAATGTTACTGAGGAAAAGGTCACATCGCAACCTGTGTGTGGAGGAATGGGCTGATTCACACACACACTGCTTCGACAAACACCGAGCACTCGGTCACACTCCTAACTGGCTGACATGTTTTCCTGGTCATTGTGCTTTCAATTACCACACATTACACTGATTAGATTTACATTTCAGTTTTTATGGTTGCCTCTAATTGGCAAAGATGATTGCAAATTAGGCAAGAGGGCAAGCGTGGCCTCGACTGCCGTCTGTCACCTTGAAATGGACGGACTAGCACATGACTTGGGCTCCGCGTGCCCATTAATCTGCTAATTTCATGATCGTGGCTGAAGCAAGTGATCAAATTTAATAGGGTACCTATTTTCTCCAAGCAAGCAACCCCATTCGACATGGCATTTTGTGACCTCTAGCTCGGATGAGGGAATCATTTGCCGATTAATTAGCCTTGTAGAGTTTGTGTGTCACTCACACCTTCCCGTGACTTGTCTAATTGTTGTGTTTTAATGTTTTGTGACCTCCTCAGGCCTCAATATTACAAGGTGATAGAAGAGTGTGTGTCTCAGGTGGTCCTGCACCGCAATGGGATGGACCCCGACTTTGGCTACAGTAAACGATTAGACGTGGACTTCACCCATCTGATAGGTACTTTTTTTTTTGCTTCATTTTCACTCATTAATTAAACATGGGGTTTTCAAAAAGTTTTCAAATGTGTTATAACATTCTTGAACACTTATAGTCAAGCTTGTAATACATTGACATCATCCCCAAGTTTTTTTACTTAATAAAAAAAAGCTGCAGGAGGTCATTGATGTTGCTAAAAATGTTGTAGCTCACAGCCATTCTCATTATCCTACCCAGATCCCCCAGTGATTCTTCTGACAAACACCTGCAGTGGCCTGACATATAAGATGTGGTCATCTAATTATTGTTGAATAATAAATCATCTGGCAAACTGAATGCAGTTAATTCCGAATCATTTATAAATGTTGTTTTCCCACTATTGGTGTAATTGTCAGCCGTGTTCTTGGAATCATATAAAAAGAACATTTACTTCCAGTGTACTATTACTAATGGAAATGTGGATTATACAGAGAAAAACATTATATATATATATAAATGACATCACGTTGCCTCTTACTGTTTCACTAACAGCGCTGTGACTTGCCAACAAAGGGTCATTAAAAGTTTGTAAACCTTCCACAGAGGAGTTTTCTCCCTTTCTGTACAGTCGTTAGAAGACTTTCAAGGATTTATTTTGTTTAATTTGTACAAAAAACTTTTTTTTTGTGCCACATCAAAATGGACTTTTGAAAGATATGTTCCTACAAGTTGTTATTTTCTCTTTTATTGTGTTTACTTTTGTACATTAACCTTAGGGTGTTGTTTCCCAATAATTCTTTTTCAGAAGGAAAATGTGTTCTTTGATTCAATATTAATACACTCCTAAAGGATACAATGTTCATCAGATGATTCATGTAGACTAGAGAGTGATATTTTAAAAATGGAATTTCTGAACACACTCAAATTAAACTTAATTTTCACTTGTTCAAGACACATCCTCAAGCAACAAATAATAACTTTGTGATAATTCCTCCTATTTAACGACACCCTTTCAGTAAGAGTGGGGCAAAGACAACATGATATAAGAAATATTGGCCAAGTTTGACTGATTTGACCTTATGTGAGACAGTTATTGAACATATCATAACAACTCTTTTCCTATTCTTGTTTCTTCTTCACAAAGTAAACACAACTGTGGCATCAGCTTCCCATTTTGTACTTCAACCATTTGTTCCAATAACAGTTCCTTTATTTTATATTTAATTTTATTATCTGCGATTCATTACATAAGTTACTTTTTTTTTACAACCTTTAATGGAGGACATGGTTTTATCTTAAACTATATAGATTTTTTTTTTAAATCATTGATAAACCTTGTAATGCAGAGTTAAAGCACTCATTTGGAAGACTGTGAACACCTGGTTTCTCTTCTCAAAGCACACTTGGCGTTTTTCAGGAGTTCTGAAATACAACCATGATCCATGACAGTTTTTAAGACCGTCTCAGTTCTTAAGGACCTTACAGGATTTTATAATCATCTCAGTTCTGATATACTTTGAGAAACAAGAGCCAGGTCTAGTGGTAAATCTCACAAGGAGCTAATAGATTCACATCGTGCCTAGAGATGCCTTTGAAGTATCTCGCCAACTGTGATTGTCTTGTCTTGCAGATCAGTGTGTGGATAAAGCTAAAGTTGAAGAGAGTGAGCAGAAGGCTGCAGAGTTCTCCAAAAAGGTGAGGCATTAATCACGTCAGCATCCACCCTTGGTTGGCCAACTCCCATCAGGAAAAGTTATTTTTTTCTACCTCAGAGCATCCAGACAAGCAATTGATTTCCCATGCCCTGATCAATAGCTGGCTGTGACGCTACATGATCCGTATCAGCATTACAACAATCAATGCTGTTGTTTGTGATGTATACTTATTTGTGCACTGTGTTCATTTATGTGCAGAGCTCTTTTGATACAGCTGTGCATTTTAAGCTGGGCCTTTTTTCTATCTTTATCTTGCATTTGCCTTATTATGTAAGTGAATTGATTAATTATGTGCTTGCTTTATTATTTGTATTTTTTAAATAACTGCCCATTTCAAACATAAACTTGCACATATTATGTATAATATATATTTGTTCTACTTAGATCTTTATTGACAACATTTTGACATTCACATGCCAGTTGGAACAACATAATGCCATATCTACGAATAGAAGTTAGCAAGTGAAAAAAAAAGAAAAGAAAGAAAAGAAAAACAAATTGCTTGGGAATTGCCTTCTTACTATTATGCATACTATTTAGAAATATCTTCTTGCTGCACTCCCTGGCAACATCAACGGGGGGTCCTGGCTATGTTTTCTTCTTAAGACTCTTGTCCCACCAGTCCACCCTGCTGGGCCAGTGAAATCATTGTAGTGACATGGCTTGGTTTCTTGCAAAAGGTTAGATCAATCAACATACATATATGAAAGCCAGGCCTTGAAACAAAGACAAAGGACAAACAGGGCTCTAAGGCTATATGCGAGCTATGAATAGAAATCGGACGGCGAGTGTAAGACAGCGTGCTTTTTTGGTGTCTGTTGATGTGCCCTGTGGTCATTCTCTGCAGACACTGCCGTGTCACTCTGCAACCTGTGTGTGTGTGTGTGTGTGTGTGTGTGTGTGTGTGTGTGTGTGTGTGTGTGTGTGTATGTATGTGCGTGTTTAGGATCTGTGTGCTGTGTTTGTTGGATGCTCTTGAACATACTCGTGTGTCTTCTCTCTTTCAGTTTGACGAGGAGTTCAGTGCACGGCAGGAGGCCCAGGCTGAGTCTCAAAAGAAGGAAGAGAGAATCAAAGAGCTGGAGGGGAAGATCCAGCTCCTGGAGTCACAGGTACATTCCCCTACTCTGCTAAAACACTGTTACATTCCCCCAGAGATCTTTTATTTTATTACGTTTGACAGAAAGCATGAAATAATATGATGGTGAAATACTATGTCTATTATACCTTTAAATCTTTTTGTATGCGTGTGTGTGTGTGTGTGTGTGTGTGTGTGAAAAATGTCTCATACAATGTAATGGACAATACAAAAACGTTTTTCTTAAAGAGGACCTATTATACTACTTTTCTGGTCTTAATTTCTTGTTTTACACTGCTATAGAGCAACCTGACACGAATCACATCACAAAAAACTATGTAGATTTTCGGGAAGCTCTTTCTCTTATTTTGGCGATCCAGCACGTCCTGTCAACACTTGAGTGTGTGTGCTTCGGCCATCTCCGCTCCCTCCGCCTGTGCTTCGGCAATCTCCGCTCCCCTCCCCCCTCCTGCAAACCCCACTCCGTTGTGATTGGTTACCTTCCTTCCGGAACACTTTCAGTGGCGGGAAGCGCGAGCATGGACCTATAAGGGCGCGAGGCAGACGCGAACAGGGAAGTGACAGCATTACCATACATGGAAACATCCGCGTGGTGACGTCACAAAGTTACAAAGGGTAGACCGCTTTGAACACGTGACTTCTCGACTGGCTAGAATAGTGTTTAGTGCTCTGCACAGACACCCCAGACGGTCAGCAGGGAATACGTCGAAATGCATGTAAGTCATTATTTGATAATTTAGTATGGTTAAGCATGACTATGAATCATCATAACAACGTTTATAGGTCATAAAAGTCAAAAAGCATCATAGGTCCGCTTTAAGATCATAGCAACAAGAAGTGAGTGCAACTAGAAAAAAAAGAGTGATACCTTTCCATCCCCACTCACAGACGTGCTGCTGCCTGTAAGTGGGGAGTTATCATCCATGCAAGAACATTTGATTTAATAAAGGGTCAATCTCCTTCTTAAGCTGTAGCTCTTTTTATGTGTGAATTGCTCTATTGAAGCTTTTCCTATGTAATTCTATCATCACCAAGATGGATTGCATTTATTTTCCGGGGCCTCCACATAATTTCTTCCCAGGCTAAAACCCTTCCATTTTGAGCACAGACAATGACTGCTATCCCCCCCCCCCCCCACCCTTAACCCAATTTCAAACACTTTCGTACTGTCTTGGGACAAACGAGCAGTTTTCCTTCCTGCTCAAGGAATTTAATATAAACCAGCATTGAAAGATGGTATGGCAACATTTATATCAGATATAGCTTTTTCATTCAAACACCCATCTCTGCATATGTTGGCACTCCCTGTCTGATATACTGCCCCTGTGTATGTGGTCCAGGCATCACTTGGAGTGTGTCAGTCCTCTAGCTGTCGTTCCAAGACAACTGAACAACACCTGCCTCTTCCATAACACTTAATGTATGTGTACTGTACGTCTCCCACCTCCCATGCCTGAGTGATGTGTAACCACTTGTTACCTGCATTTGTACCCAGCGGTACATTGCCCACTGTTTACCCGTACCTGTTTTAATGAGACCATCTGAATTTAAAGCTCTCACCCTCTTCCCACCTTGCTTTCTCCTCCTTACCTTTTTTGTAGGGAATTTGTGCATCCAGGCTTGGTTACCTTTGCTTGCCCTCTTTCCCTCGTTTGAACTTTTTTTATGTTGTGTTCCCAAGTGTTTTTTCCTTCCCTATAACGTATACCTCCCCCTCAACTTTCCCCCTGGCAGGCCTCTTGCCTTTTGAAGACTGACTGACTAGTGGTGCATTAGCAGGTAGTGTAGAGCGGTGATGCCCTGGAGAGTCAAGCTCCCTCTCCCTCTGTTTGTCTGAATGCTTCTTCAAAGAGCAGTAACTGCCGGAGAACCGCACATCAACAGACATTAACCTCAGCAGGGCAACATGCAACTTGTTGACATAACTTTGAGTACAGCAAGCACATTATATACACAATAGGGGTATACCTATTGCTAAGCAAAAAATACACTTGACTAAGAATGTGAATCAATTGAATCACTTCACGTACAGTTAATTTGCACTGGCCTTACACACTTATTTGATTTTAATTAGAGTTAAATGCTGCCAGGGCTTGAGCTTTTTTTTATAATGAATTCAAGAATCCAAGTGCTGTGATGACACTTCATAGCTATATCCTGTTTTGTGTTTCTTAAACATATGGCAGGTTTTTATACTATGCAATTGCTGCCCCAAACACTGAACAAAACAGTGTCACCCTCTCCGAAAGCTGTGGTTCTGCTACATGCAGAGACTACGCTGAAAGAGTGTGTTTTGCAACCTGATCCACGTTTGACACATTGCTGTAGAAAGCCATTAACTGTGAAAGCACAGAACCTTTAAATCATTGCGAGGATACACATTCAGTGTGTCCATCACGGCTCCTTCGCTATCACTGGCATTTTGCTGAATATGAATGAAGTAAGGAAGTGGGAGCTAAGCCTAACCTTTCATCTCCTAGACACAATTCCTGTCAGATATTAAAACACATGCATGTGTGCCGGAGTCGCTTCTGTTCACCTTGTTTGTGAACCAACACATTTAATGAAAATCTCTCTCGGGAACTTTGGCATTGTAACAAGACTGTGATGTGTCCGTTTGATTATCCCCCAACTGAGTCAAGGGAAAGGTTTTGCCGGTAAACATCAACAACAGAACACCACAATCACAGCAAGTGGAAATCAGCCATCAGTTTCCCCCAACAACTTTGCTTGCTACTATCCCTTGGTTAAACATGGAGGTATGCATTGAATTGGCTCTGGATGTCATGAATAATGTAGCACACAGCAGTGGTACATCGGACCACTCTGCACCATCCCATTAATAGGTTTTAACAACCTGGCGGTGTTGTAGCTGACCCAGCTGGGCCCCTAGAGGAGCTGGAGGTGTAGTGGACTACTTTCTCTCTCTCTCTCTCTCTCTCTCTCTCTCTCTCTCTCTCTCTCTCTCTCTCTCTCTCTCTCTTTCGCAGCCTTCTGCCCCGGCTGATTATAGAATTTGAATCAACTGATAATGACAGGATACATCAGAAAGTAATGATTGCTTTGATGTGATGAAATCGAGCCAATTAAATTGTTACGCCAAAAATGTACTCCTAAAATTAACTGCCATTCAAATATCTAACACATACATGTATCCATGTATACCTAGCAGTTTCCATCGCATTTTCCATTACACTAATTCAATCTTTAGTTATCCACAGTCCATAGCATCTATAGGAATGACTCCATACAAAAAAATAATTATGTTACTATGAAATACGTTCCCATTCTTTTGGCAAGGTCACACAAGAGTGAAATATCACAAAGCAAAGTAGGTCCATTTCTAACACAAAGACTGCATAGTGAAATCAATGCCCGCCATCACACATCTAAGAGTGTTAAGTTCAAATGTATTTTGCAATGCCAGCAACGGAAAAAAGGGAAATGGAAGAAGGTTTTTGAAGGTGCAGCAACTGTCAGTGATTCGCTGCCTTGTTCCCTTTCATGCTGCAGTCAGTGCTCTTCACTGATGTGCTTTTAAAACAATGGATTACATCTTGTTTTAGGTGTAAATAGCTGTACAACTACGGTACATTCTGCGTATTGCACTCCAGATAGCTCATTCATACAAAATGGGAACATAACACTGTACTACCATTGTCGTAAACTGTCTCCTCCTTCACCTACTTGCCTCTTTTTCCTCCTTTTCTTCAGTTTTGTGTGAGTATTGTACCTGTTCTTGTGTACTAGTGTTCTTCTTCTGCTCTGGCTTTCTAACCCATCCTCATTTGTGCCCTCTGTGTCTGTTGTGTGTTCCCATGTTGTGTGTATGTGTGCGTTTGCGTGTGTGTGTGTGTGTGTGTGTGTGTGTGTGTGTGTGTGTGTGTGTGTGTGTGTGTGTGTGTGTGTGTGTGTGTGTGTGTGTGTGTGTGTGTGTGTGTGTGCGTGTGTGTGTGTGTGTGTGTGTGCGCGTGGTGCGTGCATATCTGCACAGTTAACTATTGAAAGAGAAAATCTCAAAGAGGCTCAGAGACTCATCAGGGAATCTGAAGCCAAGGTGGGTGTACTCTCTGCATGTGCGGCCCTTGACATAATCTATAATTTAATTACCTGCAAATCCAAGTTATGTATTAAATTAATTGGATTGCAGTGCTTCAAATCTTTTGCTGTAAAAAGAAATCTCAAACTACACTCAACAAAAATATAAACGCAACACTTTTGTTTTTGCTCCCATTTTTCATGAGATGGACTTAAAGATCTAAAATTCATTCCAGATACACAATTGTACCATTTCTCTCAAACATTGTTCACAAATCTGTCTAAATGTGTGATAGTGAGCACTTCTGCTTTGCTGAGATAATCCATCCCACCTCACAGGTGTGCCACATTAAGATGCTGATCTGACATCATGATTATGGCACAGGTGTGCCTTAGACTGTCCACAATAAAAGGCCACCCTGAAATGTGCAGTTTTGTCTCACAGCAAAATGCCACAGATGCCACAAGCATTGAGGGAGCATGCAATTGGCATGCTGACAGCAGGAATGTCAACCAGATCTGTTGCTCGTGCATTGAATGTTCATTTCTCCACCATAAGCTGTCTCCAGCAACTTCGCACAGCCATTGAAGAGGAGTGGACCAACATTCCACAGGCCACAATTGACAATCTGATAAACTCTATGCGAAGAAGATGTGTTGCACTGCATGACTGGTTCTGAGTCCCCAGACCCCCAATAAAGCAAAAAAATGCACATTTCAGAGTGGCATTTTATTGTGGACAGTCTAAGGCACACCTGTGCACTAATCATGATGTCAGATCAGCATCTTGATGTGGCACACCTGTGAGGTGGGATGGATTATCTCAGCAAAGCAGAAGTGCTCACTATCACACATTTAGACAGATTTGTGAACAATGTTTGAGAGAAATGGTACAATTGTGTATCTGGAATGAATTTTAGATCTTTAAGTCCATCTCATGAAAAATGGGAGCAAAAACAAAAGTGTTGCGTTTATATTTTTGTTGAGTGTAATTATGAGACTGACTTTTTGTTTATGTTTTCTGCATGTGAGCGCATCTAATTATTACCGTATATATTATAGTACATTGTAATGCTATGTTTTGAGTTAGCTGTACGTATACGATATGTGTGAATTTGAACTGACCTGCAATCTTCATTGGAAAGAAAGAAATCTCTGTTGCACTTTATATAGTAGAATCTTACACTGGTTTGACTGATTTATCTGAATGGATGGAATGGTTTGTCTCTTGAAATGACTAATACACAAAAAAAGATAACATGTTTCAAAAAACTATAAATTCAAGACCCACCTTCGATTAAGCTAAGGGATATAACAGTTAAAATCCATGGTACACTCTTTAGATTCTTCTATACACACATTTTCATCTTTTTTAATGCAATTTTTACGAGTTAACACTATGTGATTAAATTCCTCTATCTTGATTGGATCAGGGCATAGATTTAATGATATAGCATTAAGAGTTCATTTTATGCCGCTGACCGCCCCATTGAGTCCAGAAGACTATGAATCTAAATTGGACGGATTCGATTTCATACCAACCTTGTCTTTTACTTGAGACAGAGCTCCAGATGGGCTCTGCTAAATTAACTTCAGCCACAATGCATCAACGAGACCTTTACAAGCTGGCGAGGAACACCATTTCCAAACTTGCTGGATAATGTACAGGCTAGAAATCAATGCATAACATGACCTTTATTGGATTTTATACAAAATGTACAATCACAATTCACATTCGATACAAAACACATCATTTTTGTACACTTCAGAAGTTATGGATCTCTTATTTTACAGTTTTTTGTTTGTTTTTAATCTGAGGAAGAAGCAGCCAGTGGCAATGGGATTTGATCCCACAGGTTGTGTGAAACAGTGGGCTATTATTACTGGGTAAATCAGAAAAAAAGACTCAGAGGGCCCCTTCAGTATGGAAAGCAACTGCGCTCCAATTTAGAAGCTAATTTGCTTCCATTCTCTCATTTTAATCTTAAAATAAAAAATGGGCCGGGGACTCTAGATTGACAGACGTGTAATCATTGGGTGTGTTTTTTTTTTCTTTTCTGAAGGGCTCTGGTCGATCTGTGTATGAAGCTCCTTGCAGAACACCTTTTTGATTTGAGGCCATAATAAACAATTTGCCCATGCCATTATGTAATGAAACACATTGTGATGTCTTGAAGCGAATCCCATTTTACACAATCAAGTTTCAGGAAGCCGCACGTGGTGGGGAATTGGTTTGGGAAATGAGAAGTGCAGGTGGACATGCTTTTTTGAGAAGAAAGATCAAACCCTGACTTTGCTTTTCACGTCTGTAATTGTTGCATTTGCATTACATTTTTTCTCTTTAAAAAAATTCCATTGCCATTATCACTGGCTTTCACTGACTGTGTGTGTGTGTGTGTGTGTGTGTGGTGAGTGAGTGTGTGCGTGTGTGTGTGTGTGTGTGTGTGTGGTGAGTGTGTGACAGTGCAGCCATGTCAAAGGACTAAGTCTTATCAGTCTCAGCTCTAATTAAATCCCTGTCTGTTTTTATATAGCCTGTCATTGTGAGGACTCAAAGACGAAGACTTGATGGGAAAGCAGCATTCTTATCTTTCGTAAATGAAAACAGTACTCCATCACTGTTTTTCCCACAACCTTTAGCTTGGCATTTACAAACATATCTAAAGGAATTAAAGAGCATACCGTGCCAATTCACAGCCATCAATACAAAGCGTTTTGTTACGTTAAGTATACAATAAACTGGTCGTGTTTAACAGTGCAGGTCAGACTATGGCTTGTGCCTCAGATGGTGGTATATTTGGTACAAACACACTGCAACAGATCTGTCTTTTTATGGCTGCATGGTTGATTATAACTGCGGGCCAACAACACTTAACATTTAGTAACTACCTCTAATAACATTAACTATACGTTGTTGCAGATTGCTGCCGGTCCCACTGCGCCCGGAGCACCGCCCGCACCAGCGCTACCAGGGGGTGCGACGGCCCCCCCTCCTCCCCCGCCACCCCCTCCTCCCCCTCCCCCTGGTGGCTGTCCTCCCCCTCCCCCTCCTCCTCCTCCTCCGGGCCACGCAGGCATGCCACCTCCTCCACCACCTCCGCCCGGCTGTGGACCTCCACCCCCGCCCCCTCCTCCCGGCTGTGGGCCCCCACCGCCTCCACCTTTCTTTGGGGGCCCCGGTGGTCCTCCGCCACCCCCCTCACTGCCCGTCATCAAGCTGCCTTATGGACTGGAGCCCAAGAAGACCTACAAGCCAGAGACTGTGATGAAGAGAGTCAACTGGACCAAGGTACTGTATGTGTTACAGTAATCCTGCTACCAGTCTGTACTGTGTGCTACGCTGACAAAAAAATAAATACATCTGGTCCTACAACTATTTACCCACAGGTCACACTGTTCCACATTCAGCAGCCCATTCAATTTAAGTTATTTTAAAAACAGGTCATGACTCACTGAAATGAGAGAATGATGTGGACATACTGTATAAAAGTCAACGTTGACTATTGCATTGTAAGCAGCACATTACAGGTTGAATGTCACCTGAAGGAATTTCTTTACAATGCTCTATTATGCTACACTGTGTGTGGGAGTTTCCTGAGCATTACGGGAAGTAAAACAATAATAATAATAATAATACTTATTATTTGTTCAGTGGGCCTTGGTATTTTAAATATCATTTGTCATATTCTATTGCAGTATCCATGGGGTGCTGTATATGATTTGCGTACATGCAGTAAACTGCAAAGGTCCATTGCCAGGAAAATGTACAGAAACAGTTTAATGTGCGGTAACATTAACCTTGCCTCCACAGGAGTTGTAGTTTGGTGATGCAAATGAGATTCATAACCACCTGAGGAAAAACAATCTGTGTCTGTTGTGTGGATTAAGTGGGACAAGAGGAGTCTTTTTTTCTCAGTGTGCAACAGAGGGAAGTTTACGACTACACGTAGCAACTATGATTAGATTTTTAAAGAAGAGTGAACGGTTACATACCTATATATAACCTTTATCAAATACCTCATACATGTCTGAAATAAATAGAACAATTTTATTGTGAACAGAAAAGGAATGCAATTTTTACGAGATAATGGAGTTTGGCATGACGCTATGTTGGCAGCTGATAGATCTTGTCACATCTTTGCACAGTTGATGACTACATACAAAGAGAAATATTCACACTCAGCACCCAGTGGAGTCGGAAAAAAAACAGTCACATTTACAGTACAACGCTAAGCAAGGGATGTGGTGGCAGTACATTCTTTGTCAGAATCTGTAATAACAGACACACACATGGGAGAAGATCAGCTCAGGCATACACTAGGAAATGTCAGCTTTGTTTAAGTGCTAAATGCGTTTTAAATCAGCTTCTTTTTCCCCCCTGCATGTAGTTCCATATTAATGTGTCTGTGAATCCCACAGAGAATTATTTAGTGAACATTTAGTATGGAACTGTCAAAATACCAAAATCAACAATACATGCATAATTGTGTTCTGTTTTATACAGGAAACATTTTCATTTTTATATTTTTTTTATATTTGTCTTCTCGGGACAATATTTTCCTTCACTTGCAACTGTGCAAATTTGACACATTGAAGAGAGAGCAGGTATTCTTGTTTACATTTGAGATATCATTACAGGCTCAATTTGTATTTTTTCAATTTAATTTAGTTAATTTTTAAAATATTTCTGTATTGCTGAAATGCTACTTTGGTGGCGATCAGGACAGCTTTAGCTGGACATGCTAAATTCATTATTGTATTACTTTACTTTTATTGTATGTATCGGCAGTAGTCATAGAAGTAAAGGTATTGTCATTGTAGGTGTCAAGACACAGCTCATGTTGAGCGTTACACAAGTCCCTCATTAAATCTCCGATATGGGTCTTTGCAACACTGTTGCCCTATCACTGTTTCTATATAGGCTTGGGGATGATTGCCTAGGATCAGCTTTAACTCTGTCTGTATTAGATAAGTGTTGCACTTGGACCCCTTACTCTATGTAATTACTGTTTTGAGAAGGTTAATTGCAGCGGTGCAGTAGGCCAACTGCTAGCCCAGGCCCTTGATACAATGCAACAACAGTGTCTCACTAAGAGCTTTTATCATTGCGCTTCACACATTGCAAAGCAAATGTAGTGTAGTGTCACGGCTCTTTTATATACCATCTATGTGTCACAGACAATATTATATGGCTTTGTTTATGTCTGGATCTCTCTGTACACCCCTCTCTCTCTCTTGTCTCCTGAGTGGTGTGGAGGGAATGAACAAGTAGGGATGAGAAAGCATGGTTGCGGCCTGTTATCCCAAATCACTGTGTGTAGGTGCTTGGTTGCATCTTAGAGGCTTTGCTGTTTTAGAAAGTGTTGTTATATTCATGTTATTTGTCATACACACACACACACACACACACACACACACATACACACACACACACACATACACACACACACACTCACAAAAACAAGAAAACACACACATACAAATCCTGTCTCCAGTGAGGAGAACTTTTTTGAGTGGCAGGTTGGCGGGATTGGCGGTCTCTGATTGTGGTGATAATGGAATCCTTGTGTCATTGCAGATAGTGCCTCAGGAAATGGCAGAGAATTGCTTCTGGATCAAAGTCAAAGAAGAGAAGTTTGAGAACCCTGACCTATTTGCTCAGCTGTCCCTGTGCTTCTCGTCGCAGAGCAGAGGTAAGGAGACATCATCATCTCTCTTCACCCCTTTACCTAATTCATCTGCACACACACGCTTCATTTAGCCTCTCTGGGCAATAAGTGCCGGGCAACTTTCCTTTTTTTACACTTTAAGAATTTTTTATTTATTTTGTTCTCGCTGGAATGTTAATTATCTGAAAAACCAAGCACTTGTTCTGCCCCTACATTTGAACACCATCTTTGTACGCTCTCAAGTCAATACAATCGATGTGCCAATTAGAGATACCAGTGCTTTTGCTGCTGCAGTGTTTGTGTTGTAAGGGAGCCTGAAATGCAGTGTGGCTGCTCGTTTTATCTGTTCTTTGTACCCATTGAGTAGTTTCACATCGGTGTTTTTTTGTGTGTGCATGCGGTTTGTGCACAGACGTGCATATGTCTGTGTGGTTGCAGTTCTGCTTGGTTTGCTCCTTTGCTTTTTTCCAGTTCAGTAGACCACAATCCTCCATCGGGGAAAGACAGGAGGCTTTTGTGAAGGAAGCTCTGGGAGTTTTGTTTGTCCCGGCCAGTTTGTTTCTCAGATACACATCCAGGCAACCTAACTTGATGATGAATAACGCAAAGCAATACAGAGCAAGTTTTTATTTTTTTTTATTTTTTTTAAACATGGAATAGTGTTTGTGAATGCACTTGATGTACTCCTCCCATGGCAATTTGAGTGTTTTCCATTTATTTGACAGTGCATAGTGTGTGTCTGTCTGTAGCTCACACCCCTCTTATTCGAGCAGCAGTGGGAGGGGGAGAAGTCAGAGCCCTGTCAAGCGCAGAACAGTCAAATTTGAAGCTCTGTCAGGTTGTGTGGACATAACTATATACAGTGTCCTCCCAACTTTCCCCATATACCCACCATCTGTTTGGACTGCAGTCAGCCAGCCAGCAATCAGCTTCTTGCTTTATCTTTCTCACAAGCTAAACTTCTACCAACTAAGACTTTTTGATGTGAAATAAATTGCAATGTTGCCTTCAGCTGCTGCAAGGTGATTTGCCAACATAATACAGATGGAGGGAAGAAGTGGGAAGGAAATAAACAGTTGTTGCAAGGCTTAATGAAGTGGCAGGGATATGCCTCTCCTCTTTCACCAGAGACATTATATTTGTCCCCTGTAACATTTCTGAACTAATTGGCAGTCTGACCTTTTTGACACCCTTGCAATACCTATTTTAGTATACTCTATCCTTTATCTGATTTGTGCATTGTTATTGAGAGGGATACATTTACCATTAACGGTGGTAAAGCAGAAATGTTTGTAAGGCACTGCTGCTAGAAAAAATACATTTTCAGATAGGTTCTTAGAGTGGATTTACAACTTAGCATTTGGAGTTCCACATACTAGTTTAAATGCAGCTTTTGAATGTCTTTATTCAATTTACTTCCTTACCCACTGGGGTTTATACCAAGAAAAAAAAAATCTCTATAGATAGTCCATGTTCCCGCTGGCAGGCTAGGAATTCATGATCCAGCATTTCCCCCGGGAGTTACCTTTAGCTGGATCCCTATCAATTACCCCCGCAGCGACTTCACTGAATCAGCTCTTTTCACCTCTATTGTTAAAACAGAACATGATTCTCTCATGAATGAAAAATGCTGTTTAATGTTTGATATATACCCCCAACCCCAACTCCCACCCTTACCCCCCCCCCCCCTCGTCAGTGAAGTTGAAAGTCAACGAGAAAATGGCTTTGATGTAGATGGTATTGCAAAAAAAGGTGCTAGATGGGATCTTTCTTAAATGAGATAGTTGTTCATTTGCTTTTCCTTTTTCCTCTGTTTCATAATTGATGCAGTGTAGTGTTTCGCTTGAGAATGAGACCCACCCCACGTCTCTGTGCGATTACCTGTTTAAATAAAGGTTGAATACTTTTCAACAAATAGAGCATGCCATCTGCCAATGACCGTGCTTGAACGTTTAAAAAATTATGTCAAGACGATCCCCGGCCTATTTCTTTTTTAAGATTATTTTTGGAGTGTTTTTGCTTTTATTAGATAGGTTTTGGAGAGACAGAGTTGAACTGGTATTTGTGTAGTTTAAAAAAAAGAGTTTGAGGCTCATACATCCTTTGTGCTGAATTGACAAATAAGTCACATACTTCATATGATTGAGATATTGCCTTTAAAAAATATATATATATATATATATATTACACATACACACTCATTGATTTTTCCTTTGCTACTTAGTTGTACTTCTACATGCACCACATCTTTGAAGTGGATCTTTATAAGTTGAGCACCGTTTGGGGGACTAGTGTATCGTGAAAGATGAGGCAAGCAGGTGGAAATGCCTTCCCTGCAGAGCTGCCCTTAGAAAAAAATTGTGCGAAAAAGGCTTCCCTTAACTCCATGTTCCCTGGGATTCTTGCTTGTTGCGTTGTCAAAGAACAACTCTTAAGGCAGTAAAAAAGGATAGATTAAAAAAAAATCACCTTAACAGCCTCCCATTTTCAGATGCTTATTGCGCACAGAGGCCTCTAAAACAACTGAGAATGCAGGACTGTCATCTCCCCTGCTGCTTTTATGAGTCTCACTGTTTAATGAGTTTCTCCATGAAAAAGGAAATGATAATCAAGAGGGATTACAAGCTTGCCTTCTATCTTCTAAAAGTGTCTTTATATCTTTTTCCCTTTGTCCTTTATTATAAGACCGTTCTTTAGCCTGGTTGGAAATTCAAAGCATATGTCAGTTATTAGCTGCTATGAAGGCCGTAGACACAATACTGATTTAGTCATTCTGAAAGCATCACCTTGAATCTGTCTTCAGGACCATAAATGAATTCACGTTTTAAAATAATTTTACCATGCTAGCATCAATATCACAAAATAAAGTCATTTTATATGTCCATTATAACCACTGTATCCATGCAATAGTGATTTACAAGAGGCAATTCAGGTACTTATTCTACTTGTGTATTCATATATAAAAAAACAAAAACAGGTTACATTTAATGCATACATGTAACATTGAATTACCATTTTCAACTCCAGTTGTGTCCTCGTCACCACAAAACTAAAAAGAAAATGTAAGTACAATCATTGAAAATGAGGGTCACCCCTCAATTGGTCTCTCGAGGATAAATAAAAGTTAAATGAAAAAATGAAAAAATAAGATGTTTTTGTTTCATCTATATAATCTATTGCATTAATAATGAGACATTAACAGACAGAAATGATCTATTCAAACAAGGGTTACAAAGGGGGAAAAAAAACGTCTAGTAGCTTCTATGAGCATGCATCCACTTCAGGACAATGTAGCACCTTTCCCTGCAAGTAAATTAAATCTGCACCTCAGTCACTAATGTCAAGGCAGGACATTCACCTTTGGCACCATTACGTTCTTTGTGATTGTTGTATTTCCACCACACACATAGAGCTTAGCAACATAATTCTGGGTTTGGCCCTCACTCACCACCTCTGTTATTCACATCTTTTGAACTTGCGTAAAGGACACGCAATGGGCCCTGTTGAACAACCTGACCCCCGTCATAGTTCTTTTATTTCCCATTAAAACTGTTTTCCCCCTCTGCTTTCTTTCTCTTGTCCTATTCAGCATTTGCTTTAGTCATATTGACTTTTACCTTTTTTTTTACCCTCTTCTCCATTGACTTGACTCTGTTTTTTTGTTCTGTTCCCCTCATCTCCCCTCGGTTCGCTTTATCAATCAGTGGGCTATGCCTTTTCTATGGCTCTTTGGGATCAAATCAGATTCACTTCGGAATTGGATGTGTGTAGCCCATGGCCTGCTGCATTCGAAAGGCAATTCATTCGGCTGGAACTTTGTAGTTCAATTTGAAACAAGATTGATGTTGGCAAACTTCACACCCTTTTTCTCCAAAATGCTTCCTCCATTGCGCACACCAATTGCTGACAGACAAAGGGCATGTGCCACTTTGTAATGGTGATGTCTGGGGCTTCTCGGGAGCAACAACACACACACACACAGACTCAACAACAACTGAGATCCCTTTTGGTTTACTGTATATTTCAATGTACAGTGACTTTGGATTTTTCTTTTATTAATGTTTATCTACTACGGATGGTTGTGTTACAATGATGTGAATACATATATTTATTGATCATAGTGTTGTTGTCAACATAAATATATCTCACATATGTAAAGGTTTTATTTAGGGGATTGTTGGTGTTGTCTAGCCCACAATACATTATATGGTTTGAAAGTCAGTGACAGTCATTGTCCTGCATAGAGAGAGAGAGCCTTAATGAAGACATATGTAGATCCTGCAGGAAGAATCAGAAGCTGAAGTCCACCCCCTCTGAGCTCTGTCATTCGGACTTGCTTTCCCAGCATGCATCTGTGTTAATGATTCCAGCTAATGATGGTGCCCCTTGTGGTGAATAAGGCCGGAGGGGACGGGAGAAATGTTACCAGGCAACAACAAAAAAGCACATTTGGAAATAAATCAAAAATCGGTTGTACAGAAGAAAAAGACTGGCTGTGGATTGTTGGGTATCAAGGAAGCTCCTTGGCTGATGGATTTTAAGAATATTTGTTTTGGTATTTACAGGTGTGCCTTTGTTATATGATCCAGAAAGCAAAGTCAAAACGTTGGTTGTCTTTTACACTTTCTGTTTTGTTTTGTTGCTATGCCATCATGTTCGTCTTCACCAAGCTGTGTTGTACCTTGTAAAGGTCAGCCCTGGAAGGGTAAATTGGTTAAAACGTTCCTAAAAGTGGTGGCTGCAGTCATCCTCCCCATCATCTCATGGGATTTGATCAAATCCTTCAGGGGTTTTTCTCACTCTGACACTCATTTTCCTCTACCCGTGTCCCTACAACTGGACAACACACACACACACACACGGTCTCCCCCACTAAGCCAATGTCGGGTGCACACCAGCAGATTCTCAATCCCTGCTACAGAGCCCCGGCAGCATTGTGGTAATGACCCTGCCACAACGGCAGTAATGATGGAATCAGCGGGGGGTTTAGCTGGCTCTCTGACTCTCCCTAATAAGTCCCCTAATAACTCTGTTAACATCAGGGTTGACCCGCACACCAGATCAAACACACTCACGGATGGTCCCTCACCTCACACAACACGTGGCAACCCTCTGTCAGAAAAAAAATAAGGAAATTAAGAAAATGCGGCTGGGGGGGTCCTGCAGTATATGTTCAATACAAGTCTATGAACTCAAGTAAGACAAACAACAACAACATACAAGTGTAGCAACCATAGATGCCACTCAGCAAAAATGTAATCCTGTTAAGCTGTATTACTTAATACACACATGTTTTGTTAATAGATACCTTTGAAAAGCTTGTTGCACTTGAAAAAAAAGACTATCCCCAAGACTGCTGTTGGCGCTCTGCCTCCTCAGATAGTCACAATGTAATAAAGCCTTTTTGTCTAATGAGTTTAAGCTCAACTCAAGACACTGTAGCCCACTGTGGAATAGTTTGCCTTGTATTAATAGCGTCTGTACACCGATAAGCTTTTGATGTGTTCCATGTCAAAGTGCTGGGAAGTCAGGCTTGATGTTTTTTTTTGTTTGAGTTCCCCAAAGAACAAGGCTGTTTATTACCGATTGGTTTAATTGAGAGGAGGGAGAATCCAGAAAGGCAGCTCCCTCTGCATCTTTA
Organism: Ammodytes marinus; assembly: GCF_949987685.1. Lineage (NCBI taxonomy): Eukaryota > Metazoa > Chordata > Actinopteri > Uranoscopiformes > Ammodytidae > Ammodytes > Ammodytes marinus. The sequence goes on along the minus strand of NC_137214.1, from coordinate 16,823,413 downwards.
TCTGGTTGGCTTTTCTTCTCCTGACACGGCTCCCTTTCTCTTCTCTTATCTCCTCTTCCTCTGCTTGCTTCTGGAATCATCTCTTTGTAGATGGCGGCATCCATCTGGCGTCAGGGACGGCCTAGTAAACAAACGCACACCCACTCTCGCTCTCTCTCAGGCCCATTGTTAGACAGCTGAAGGACCCCACAAACAAGATCACAATTGGCATTTCACTTCATTGTAAATTGTCATCAGTGAAGTACAGAGACGCGTCCCTTTGGTGAATTGTTTTGATGACCAAAGACCTTTCCTCACACCAGTAAATCATGCTTTCTGGTTTAAACGTCCATTATTAGTTGAAGCAAACCAAAGAGGATATTATTCCAGTTTGGGTAAAAAGAAAGGCCTACAATGCTACCATCTTCCTCATTTTAGAAGGGAAGCCATTAATTGATTGCACAGGCAGGAGACATTTGTCTCAATAAAACACAAAACAACCTTATGTTCATTTCTCTCTGTTTGGGGGGAAGCCAGCCCACTGTGAATATCTCAGGGTCAGCCCTTTTTCCTTGCTCATCCCTGCACATTTTTAATATATCACATATGAATGGAAACAAGGCCCTTAAATATTAATGAGAAGTAATTGGTTTATTGTAGGAGACTACATTATGAGCCTGTGCATCTGTGTCTGTGAAAGGAAGAGCGAGCGAGTGAGATATTTTTCCTCTCATTCCTACTTCATATTGCCTTGCTGCTGTGATGTCCCACTGATTTTAATCTTCTCTTCTCAGATGAGAGCTATTCTGACTATCACAGTACACTTTAACTTTGCCCTCTGAATATTAGCTTTCTTTGATACCTGCCGCTTACTGCCTCCCAAGTCTACACCCTGCTAACTGTTATGTGCCTTCAGGCACACTGTAACGTACGTCTCTCTTTAAAAATAATTATCCCCTGCACGTCTGTAAATGTAAAAAAAAGAAGTGTAATATCATTGAATATGTATACAAAAGTTAAATTTAGTTTGAAAAATAATAAGGACGGATGTATTAAATCTGTCTGTGTGTATGTGTGTGTCCTCGGGAAGTAAGAATTCAGTGTTGTCTGCGGGCAAGCCCAATTGAGTGATAGGATGCTCATTAACAATGGGACTTGCATTTAAAAAGAGGACAATGTCAACACTGTCACTGGAGCTTTTCACATGGAAAACCCCCAGTGGAGGTTCATTAACTCCCCTCCTATGATCCCAGACAGCAGAATATGGAGTGCATATCTAATCCAGCTCAGAAGTATGAGTACGGGAGCAGTGGGCTTTATTGGGAATACTTAATGTGTGATGGTTCACTGTTCATTGTGTGGATGTAATGCTGCAGTGGATTTCCCATATCTGTGTGATGCATGTGATGAATGGAAGGGATCTGTGGAATTATTTCATGCAATGTTACATTTATTAGTTTTTTAAAGAGTATTTTTTTTTTTAATATACAGTAAATTTACACACTTGTCAATAGTTAGTAATAGTACTTATACTAGCAAAAATAAGAATATTCTGCTATTGCGCTCGTTTATTCATACATTCTTATAGTGACAGCCTTTGCTAAAGTCCACTCAGATTGATGCAGTCACACTCACCATTTTATAAGAAACTCATACAGCTTTGGTTTCACTCAGGTACTAATTCCAGGGGAGTTACAGCTTTTGTCCTACTCAAGCAATGGTTGGTACATTTTTTCTCTGATAGGCCTGTAGACAGTATGTTTTTCAAGCTGTTTAATCTCAACCACCTGCTGTATTTGAAAATCTCCACTTAAATGAGATTGAACACGTACTCTGTTGTTCACCTAGTCAACAGACTTTATCAGTTATATTGCCATTTTTTTTTTTACCAGTATCTCAATTTTGCACTTATTGTTGTATAACTGTGAGCTCTCCAAACGAGCCTCAGATCTTGTGCCATGTTGGACACATGATTTCCATACAGATCTGAAAGTCCCCTTTCTTCACTGGCTAACAGTATGTCTGACAGTGCACGGTGGTCTGCTGAGGTTGTTACGTAGCATTAGGTTTCATTTGTCTTTGTGTCTCTTTGGTGGAATTGGTTTGTGACTACAAGTGGGCCAGCGAGTGATACTCCACACACAGCCAATCTGGTTGGAAAGGGAAAGAGGGGCACTGGGGGGAAGCGAGTACAGCCGTGGTGTCACATACAGGATGGGTAAACAATCAGAAGCCTTCGTGTTCAAGATGGCGCTGACTTGAATAGAAACAATCATGACTTCTCAAGCCACCGGCAGGTAAACTACTGCACAGACGATGAAAAAGAAAAAAAAAGTAAAAAAAAAAACAGCAACAAACAACCAAGGGAAATTGTTAAAGCCGGGACGCCTAGAATTTCAAACTCTAGGTTTGCTTTTGTAGACATTGATTTTTGATTTAATGCTGTTTTTGCACAACAACCAAGGGAAATACAAATGTTTGTCACATGCTAGTAAAAAAACTACTACCAATACCAGACAATTCGCTTGTAACTCTCCGGTGATTATTTTGTCCTGGATATTTCAGTAATAACAATACAATATTTCAAATTACAGTCCTTTTCTGTTTTCCCAGTTTGAGTTGGGCATCAATCCCATTAAAGTCATTGAATGCAATTTAAAGCAGTAACAACATTTTTTTTTTTTTTACAGATTGTGTTAAATAAATAGACGTTGAGTCTGATATTTACTGTGACCTAAAGAGCCAATGTTTTTAAGACATGATATGAATATAGGAGCTTATATCACAGCAATGGAAAACCCTATTAGGAAGGAAGTCCAAGGAATTCATATACAAAATGAATGTGAGTAAAGATGTATCATTCGTGGATATCCACTATGACAGAAAGACACTGTAGAAGACTGAGCATTGCCTCTCCATTGAAGGCACACACACACTGTCCCTTGCACTTCTCTTCAGGTCACACATATTGCCTTTGCATATTTTTTTTTCTTACTTTTCATTTATTTCCCGGCTTTTGTGCTTTCTTCCCCATTCTCCCACCCTATCCTCTTCTGTATTCTTCACTGCCTTTCCCTCCTTGTCATCTCTTGAAACGAAGTCAGAATCGCCCCATTCTTTTTTTCTCTTATCATTGTCTTGCTACAGTATCCACAGCATACATATTTTACATCTGTCTGTATTTCATTGTCTGTATGAATGTGTGTCTCTTTTTTTCCCTTTCCGTTTTTTTTCCATCTCAGCATCAGCTTTTGAATTGGCTCTGTTCTTGAAAAGTAAAATTTTTTTTTCTCTCTTCACTTTTAGTTCCAGTGTCCTGAACGCTGTCTTATTGCCTAAATAAGGAAGCATGGCAAAAAACATGTTCAAAACAGCTGATATCGACAAACATTTATTGTCATTTTAAAACAGCTTTGCTTTAAAGGTCTCATATTATATACTTTTCTGTCAATTGTATATGGTCTTAGAGGTCCCTAATACGTTTTTCTTTATTTGTTTGCTGAAAAAAAACTTTCAGATCATTTATTGTAGTATGCCTCTATACCCTGATTTTCAGCTAATCTCACAATGGCCTATTTTTGAAACCGAGCTGCAGCTCCCCTCGTTTTATATACAATCTATGAGCTCCCCCCGACCCTGTCCGGAAGCGAAGCCATTGGCGTCTGCCCATAGGTCCATAGCTTGCAGTGCCTGTTACCCTATGCTGTTACCACGGTTAGGTTTACCCATGAGAAGAACCATGTCTAGTGCTAGTAACGCAGGAGCTCAGCCGCACTTTGAACAGTTTGACATGACCGATCCTTGTCTACATGAAATACTATGTTCATACAGATGCACTGACAGCCACAAGCTAATGGAAACGGCATGTTCACAATAAAAATGCAGCAAAAGATGGAGGCTACTGCGAAGCTACCCGGGGGCTAACGGTTAAAAATAACATTAAAATCAGTGAAAAAAATTGCTTCAAAGTTAGACTTCTACTCTATTAACTTCCAGTGTTTTGTCTTGCTAAAAACGAGGCATTTCCAGACTGCTGTGGGGAACATAAATAGCTTTTTATGAGCAAAAGATCGATGCTTTTCCAGAAGCTAGCTCGGAAGCTAGCGGCTAAAAATATCACTAAAATCAGTGAAAACAATAGCTTCAAAGTTAGACTTCTACTCTATTAACTTCCAATGCTTTGTCTTGCTAAAAACTAGGCATTTCCAGACTGCTGTGGGGAATATAAATAGCTTATTATGAGCAAATGCTGGATGCTTGTCCCAAATCTAATAGCTATTCACCAGTCAGGCAAAAATACCAATATAAACAATTATTTTAGTTTCACCGTTTGAAAAAAAGCACAAGTAGCTTCCTTTCCGTTGTGTTATTAAAAATGAGGCATTAATAGACTGCTGTGGTTGAGATAAATTAGTGGACCATGAGCAAAAGCATTCTGTGTTGGTGTATGCACCATTCAGCATGCTTTGCTGTACTACTGTACTACAGGCATCTTGTCGCTTAGCGGGGAAAACAGTGGCTTCTTCTCGCTGTGACGACATATCGAGAAGAATTCTGAACGGAGTACATTGGGGGGGAGGGGTGGGTGTTTCAGCAAGGGGGAAAGTGAGAAAAGGAGAAAGTTTTCTTTTTTTTGATACTTTGGCAGTCTCTAGGCACACCGTGGACCCATGTTTATGTTCAAAAACATCGAACAAGTGCATTTTGCATACTATGGGAGCTTTGACTTTTCATATGTGATACTTCTTTTTGTCTGTCTTCTTTAAAGGAGCTGTAAGCGGAATGGTTCTTTTAGCTAACTTCCTGTCAGTTACTGCAGTTAGCAGTCCCCTCGCTCGTCCCTACGTCACCACATTAATGCACTGCGGTCTTCGAGCAGCAAGTTATCTAGCATCAGCTCAGATCCATAAGTGTGATAAAACATGATAAAAACCATCAAAACAGACATAGGGAAGGATTTTTACCTGCTCCGCCATTGTAGGCGCATAAACATTCACCCATGTGTCGCTCTGGCATGCACCGGCAGTGAGACCATGACTGAGACGGGTGTGGACGGGTGTCGGTTTGTAGCGTTCTCTCTTGTGATTGGATAACATTTTGGGATACTACATAAAGTTTAATTGCTTATTACATGCAGAGCAGCTGACTAAGAGATTGGCTTTATGAGATGCGCACATCGTGTAAGTGATCACTGTATGAATAAAGAGCAATTTAACACTTATATTAATATAAATAAACCGCTTACTTCACCTTTAAGCCTCCTCTTGGGGAAATAAATAGCAAATGAAAAAAATTAAATTTGACATTTTTGCATCGAGAGAACCAGGCATACATGCACTCTTTTTGGACATGTGCAAGTTTAGATAAACCATATTGCTGTGTTTTTTGCATTGTTGTAATGCATAAGCATTGAAGGGGAAGACTAACTCTGAATTCAAGCCTTTTTCATATTGTTTCTTTCTCTGTTTTCTCTCCTTTGGACCATGTTTTATTAAACACACAGTGCACTGTTGAAATACTGCAGGAACAATCTAAAGCAGTGATAAATACACAGAGGACCAAACACGTGTGCTGCATATTAAGTGTGAACCATTAATGTAATGTTGCTGTCGGCTTGTTCTTTACCTTATTCAATCTTTTACAAAGAAACAAAGAAACTCACAAAAAGTCTGAGGTTTCTGTGGCCTGTGGGGAACTTAAACAGTCTGACTTAGCCATGTTAAGCTTTTTGGTCTTTCAGTGGTGTTGCACTGTTTTTGCACCTTTTGTTCCACCCACACAAGCAAGTACATAGAAAACTACATCAGTAACACTGCAGGATAGGGTCATGGCAATTTTGGAATTTTGCTTTAACCGTACACATAAGCACACTGAAGCCGGCTGTACTGCTACACCAAATCAAGCACATGGGCAGCCAGACCACTGAACAATGTATTATATATAGTATTTTTATCATTTCTACATTGTTTGACCCCAGTTGAGCATCCCTTATATGATGGCTGTGCAGGTTCAGCAATGGTTGGAGACAGTTAAGTGGAGAACTGGATGTTTTTTTTAAAGACTAGACGGATTACTTTTACTGTGTGGATTTGCATTTGGTATTACTACTCTCTTTGCACTTTTTCTAACTCTCGTCCAATCCATCTCTGGCTGAGGTAAAATCAGCTTATTAACCTTTCTGAGTCCACAGGCATCCCCAGGAATGGGAAAGACACCACAGACTTACCGTGTAAGACAAATTAACCTTAGAGGATTGATACACCCTTGAATTGAATTTTAATCACACCTAAGCAGAGAAACACGTTGGATATTTCTGATTGCAATGTGGAGAATATATTACACTGTTCATTGAAGTTTAGCTGTACTGAAATGGGGAGTAGGCTACAGCTACATCCATACACCTGTATAGAATCCATCCTGTAACCATGCACTGCATTCTTATTGTTTTGTAATTCATATTTAAATGATTAGACAGCCTGTTAGAGATGTCCTTTTGTCTTGCTGCATCAATCTCTTTGCAGTAATTGTTTTGACACCACTGAGCTGCACTTCTTCACGTTTTACCCCAACATTGATGACCCATTCCCTTCTTCCACCAATAACCTGTCCAAATTGATCTTGGGCGATTTCCTTTAAATTATTATTTTGGTTAGCTTTATTAGCCGTTGGCTATGTTGTTCATCTCTCAATGATCAAAACCTACTTGGCAGTGCAAACCTAACTTAAAGGGGACATATTATGAAAAACCAAACATTGCAGGTGTTTGGGCACACTTTTTAGGTTATTGCGGTCCCTACCAGCACACACAAGCTTCAAAAAGACAAATGGCGCTTTTCCACCGCACATGTAGCTCGACTCGACTCAACTCGACTCAGTTCAACTTGGTTTGGTAGCAGCACGGGTCGTTTTCCACCGCAAATAGTACCTCCTGAACGTGGGCGGGGTTGTCGTAAGGGGCTGAAAGCCTACTCCGGAGCAAAGTAGCAAAGCAGAAATATGAGCAGTTGTTGCACTATTAACTGAACCAACCGCCAAAAACACGGATGCAAAATGTTTAAGAAATACCCCCCTTGTATCTGTTTGCTAAAAGAAGTAGAAGAATATTGCTACGGACCATTAAAAGGGATGGTTGTTGTCCCGATGTGTGACTCTGCCACAGTCAGCTGTAGGGATGTGTCACGTACATCCCTATGCACTTAAACACGGGCATGATAAAGTTGACTGTTTAGTGCTTGTTTCAGGATACGTGTTTTCAAATGCAAGCCGTGTCTCAGCCTGAATATTTTATTGAGGTAATCAGTTCAGTCCGAGGCTTGTAATGTAATCGCTCGCTATCATGTCTGTCCCAGCTGGCTACTATATTCTATTTAGCCTAGCTGCTAGCTGCCCTACATGTCTCCTCTCGTATGTTAAAAGTAACTTCCCCAACAACCAACACTGGGTGAGCTTAGCGAATATATGGAAAAAAAAATTGGATCTGTGATGCAAATCAAATGAAAGAGAGCCAGAGAAGGCTGCACGCGGCGTAAATACACTCAAAAGTCCCGGAGAGTTGGGGAGAATAAACAACAGAATGAAGCCGGTAGTCTCTGGCCAATCAGAAGAGTCGGCAGACGGCCGGCCACTGATTGGCCAGAGACTATTGTCTGGCCAATCAGTGGCCGGCCGTCTGCCGACGTCACCTTTTAGCATCGGCTCAGCTCACTTGGAACCTAGAGCGAGGCGTTACCAAAAAAGCATCGGCTACCAGGTACCAGGTACCATGAAATTGCGGTGGAAACGCCAAAAATGCGAGTTGAGTCGAGTCGAGTTGAGCTGATACCATGCGGTGGAAAATATGTCAGTTTCTTCTGGGATGCTTATTTCGAAAAAGGGGGGATTTGAAGGTCTGTTCCAAAAAACACCGACTGATGACGAAATTGGTCGGTTTTCATTAACATAAATACTCCCACGGGAAAGCTCGCCAGAAACTCGGCAGTTGATTGGCAAATCAAGACGCCCCGTTGGTAACCACACACACCTGGAACTGCACCTGCTAATGCAACAACAGAGCAGAAGCAAGCTGCAGTGTTAGCTCATCCTCAAGCTACCATCACACCCAAGCCTCGAAGCAGACCGGGGCTGAATGGATTTACTTCATTTCATGTTAGGCTATGCCCAGCAAAGGTTGGCAATCTAGTGTCATCTGCCGTTATACTAGCCTGGCTCCGCCCGCCGCCTACTTCCGGTTTCATTTTCCCTTCAGTAGTCAGTCTGGGTGTACAGTGCATTTCCCAGCTTTAGCCGGAGAATCTACAGTCGTCCAATCAGCGAACAGAGCGAGTGGCTGAGAACGATGACGTCGAAGTCGCGCTCCAGTTTCAGTTGAATGCTGCGTTCCTTTATACTCGGAAGAAGGAGATTTCCGACTTGGTAGTTCCGAGTTCCGACCTGTCTGTGTTCCAGTGCATCTGCTCGCGAAAGTATGGACGCCTAAAACCTTTCTCGTCCAAATAACTAAACGTTAGGCTCTAACAAGTTACTGTTGCCAGGTACCGGTAGATTCATAGACTACACTATGTAGTGAAGTCGGAAATTTCCGAGTTCCCTGTCCAACTGGAACGCACCGTCAACAGCCGGCTCATGACACACGTGACGACCAAACGTGATGCGATTGGTTGGCTAATCCAGAGTGGCACTGGGCAGATCCAATAGTTTTAAACTTCGACAGACACCCGCCTCCAAGTGAGTGAACGTTTGCCAATTACAGCACTTCCAGACCTTCTGTACAAATGAAATGAAGTACGATGGTCTGGTTGGACCAGGCTACCGTTATACTGGAGTGTGGAGGAGATTGTGCCTGGAAGACTGAGAGACACCATATCTCCTCTGGAAATGTAAGTAGTCCTATTAAAAAAAAATCTCTCCGTTTATGAGTTCAATGTGTGTAATGTGCTTTGATTTATCCCTCCTATAATAACCAACACCGACTGAAACGAGATAATGCCACTGGGTTAAGTAGTTAGCGTTAGCGTCCGCTAGCTTAACCGTTAGCTTTATGCTAACATTTAGATCTGTGAGTCTGTCCGTGACAGCCCCTGTGTGAAAAACAGATGGGGAAACTGTACGGTGTGTTGGAAACTGAATAGTATTTGTTTGTTGTTGACAGTGTGTAGTTATGCAAGCAGTCGTGGTACATGCAGCAGTAGGCCTATTACATCTCCAGTGTTTATGTACACTATAATAGACAGGAATAATAGCCTACTGTAAGTTGCCTCTGCTGCTGTTTGTTTCCTGTCCATTATATTTAAAAAAGAACACAGTATCACTCAGAACTCGTTGCTTCTTGAGCAAGGGCTATACTGAACTTATTAGTAGCCTATCTTATTTAATAATCAAAGAAAACATATATTTTCATTAGTTTGTAGCTTTGCCATAACTACAGATGTATGATATATATTTCAGCTAGGTTATATGATATAACATTGAATGTGTCATGTTTTACAGATATGAGTGACCTGACGGACCACACTATCTGTTCCATCAGAGGAGACTGTTCACTGGGTGGGACAGGTGGTCTTCTTCAGGGCCCACCAGCAACAACTGGACAGTTACATACAAGTTATGGCTTTGCTTCTGTTTGATATGTACACTTGATATTTCCATTTCACTGGCTATGAATAAACTGCTTTATTTTTAAGTATGGTTTTGGTCTTTTTAAAATGTAATGATACTGTTTTATAAGAAATCTTCAGAGAGATAAAGGGTTTAATTACAAAACGTATAAGTCAATGCATGTAGATCGGTCAGAAAACTAGTCCAACATCCTGACTATGAAAATGTGAGTTTCAAGTTATCCTTTACTACACGAAGCAAACAGTGACAGTTAGCGACACAATACATTTTTTAACAGTAAAACTTTATTATGAATGAGTGATCTCAATACAAATGATACATTATCTATTAGATATTGAAAGGGTGTCGTATAATTTGCAGCTCTGACTAATTATTTCTATACTTTTTTTTTTAAAAGATAATGCCTTTCCAGTGAATCTTGACATGATACATTCCTTTCCTGCCTCGTTACTGTACATGTTTACATGTTACCTCAGCATGGCTTCACAACCAAAGCTTTTTCACTCCACTGGGTTGTAGATCATTCCCCAGTTTAGCCTGTATAGACATACAGTCATATGAAAAAGTTTGGGAACCCCTCTCAGCCGGCATTATAATTGACTCTGCTTTCACACAAAACAGATAAAAGTGGTATGTCTTTAATTTACCAGGAACAGCTAAGTACTGGGATGTTTTCCAAACAAAGATTTTTTTGAAAAGCAGCATTTATTTTTATGAAATTAAATAAAATGTGAAAAACTGGCTGTGCAAAAATATGGGAATCCTTGTGGTCTTGCTGATTTTAATGCATGTAACAGCATGTAAAACTGATGACTTTAAACACAAAATTGGTTGGATTATGTTGTTAAGCCTTGAACCTCATACACTCAACAAAAATATAAACGCAACACTTTTGTTTTTGCTCCCATTTTTCATGAGATGGACTTAAAGATCTAAAATTCATTCCAGATACACAATTGTACCATTTCTCTCAAACATTGTTCACAAATCTGTCTAAATGTGTGATAGTGAGCACTTCTGCTTTGCTGAGATAATCCATCCCACCTCACAGGTGTGCCACATCAAGATGCTGATCTGACATCATGATTAGTGCACAGGTGTGCCTTAGACTGTCTACAATAAAATGCCACCCTGAAATGTGCAGTTTTGTCTCACAGCAAAATGCCACAGATGCCACAAGCATTGAGGGAGCGTGCAATTGGCATGCTGACAGCAGGAATGTCAACCATATCTGTTGCTCGTGCATTGAATGTTCATTTCTCCACCATAAGCCGTCTCCAGCAACTTCGCACAGCCATTGAAGAGGAGTGGACCAACATTCCACAGGCCACAATTGACAATCTGATAAACTCTATGCGAAGAAGATGTGTTGCACTGCATGAGGCAAATGGTGGTCACATCAGATAGTGACTGGTTCTGAGTCCCCAGACCCCCAATAAAGCAAAAAAATGCACATTTCAGAGTGGCCTTTTATTGTGGACAGTCTAAGGCACACCTGTGCACTAATCATGATGTCAGATCAGCATCTTGATGTGGCACACCTGTGAGGTGGGATGGATTATCTCAGCAAAGCAGAAGTGCTCACTAGCACACATTTAGACAGATTTGTGATCAATGTTTGAGAGAAATGGTACAATTGTGTATCTGGAATGAATTTTAGATCTTTAAGTCCATCTCATGAAAAATGGGAGCAAAAACAAAAGTGTTGCGTTTATATTTTTGTTGAGTGTATAAAGGTCTGTTTAATCATGATAAAAGGTATTTTAGGTGCCTAAATGCAAGTTCCACTTCTCTTTGTAGGTGAGTCAATCTAGGAAAAAAAAGGGCTTAACCCCAAAAAAATTGATACAAAAGGTTTTTCAATGGATTCCAGTAGTATTTGGTGTGCTGAATAACATACTAAAAGTCTACCAAAATCTACCCCCCAGAAAGCCCTCATTTCCAAGATGGCGGCCGAAATGGCGGCGGGGAGCTTGAAATGGCTATATCTCAAATTGAAAAAATGTTGCAAAGGAATTTTCAACTGATTTTGGTACCTCTGGACATGCTTACAAACATACTAAAAATCTAGGAAAATACACCTTCCGGAAAGGCTTCATTTTCAAGATGGCGTCCAAAATGGTGGCCGGCGAAGCTTAAAATGGCTATATATCTCAATAGAAAAATATTATTCGAATGATTTTTCACTTGATTCTGGTACCTGCAAATATGCTTATGAACATACTAACAATCTAGGAAAATATACCCCCCAGAAAGGCTTCATTTTCATAATGGCGTCCAAAATGGCGGCCGGGAGCTTAGAATGGCTATATCTCAAATGGAAAATGTGACAAAAGAATGTCAACTGATTCTGGTACCTCTATACATTAAGAACGTGCGACAAATCTAGGTAAATATAACTGCTAGAAAGGCATCATTTTCACAATGACTGCCTGTTAGCTTACATTGGTTAAATGGTTCAAATTGGTTACTATTCAAACTAGAAAGGTGGTGTTGGTGTTGAACAACATAAATGCCACACTTATTGTGGTCTTTATTCATCATCATCTTCGGGCTCCTCTGGAAGAAACTTGTTAAGTGGATTGTCACATTCCTTAAGTTGACATGGTCCACAGACAGTAGTACAAGGTAGTCCATATTTTCTGCAAGAGCAGCGGAGTGTCTTGCAGGCAGTGGTACAGTTACAATGAATGACCTTCAAGAGACTGTCTGGAGCAACATTCATTGTTGACATGAGTGGGACAAATCTGTTGTCCTGCAGGCTCCACCCCCAGTTCAGGGCATCCATACCATCTTCTGTTCCCATCCAGACCATGACCTGGTAGTAAGCTCTACGACAGTGAAATTTGGTCGCAGATTCAGTTGGTGGCAGACGTTCAGGCGTTACAGTTGATGAAGCTGAGACAACCTTCTTGCTGAAAATGTTATATCGCATTGCTGCAAGGGAATCTGTGCACTTTCCACCAAAGAGGACAGCCATTACTTGGCACCCAAGGTCATCAATCACCTCTGTGGTCTGGTTTGGGACAATGAATGTATTGGCACAAGATCGAAGGACGGGATCCCCTTTTACAAGCTTCTGGAAAGCAGTCTTTTTGCCAACCCCGAAGATCCGAGAAGTCGTGTCACAGCCAGTGAGAGCATGGATGAACATCAACTGAGAACACACATCATGTCCAAGTACTTCTTTTAAATGGTTTACGGCATACACTTTAAAACTGCCATCAGCTTTTGACTTGTCTGATCTGAAATATATGCCCTTACTATCTCTCTGTACATAGTGAAGTAGTAAGACAAGGAGATCTGTATCTTCTCCAATCAGTGTAGTGGTGTGAAGAAGAGATGATTCCACTGCGGCCCTTACAATGTCTACATCAGCATCTCCAATTGAATTGACCACAGTGCAACCCCTTTCTTTCAGTTCATCGCTTATCATTTGGATCAGCCTCTGTTTATTCAGATCTCTTGACATGAACTCCTCCTTCTTACCTGAGAACTCTGTCTCAGCAGTGAAGTTGACAATGGGATGAATATTGTTTCCTCTTCTTTGATGTGTGTTGTCTTTAATGGATGGCCCATCCCCATAGCCATCGAACACAATAGTTGTAGCTAAGCCATAATGTTGGATGGTGAAGTCTGCATATGACTGCGCAATTTTACCATAGCTTTGTCCGTGCTTCCATGGTATTCGGTGAAGGAGTGAACCTCCATCAAGAACATAATGATCTGTTTCTGGTACAGTTTCTAGGATTGCATCACTTGCATGATCACAGATTGCGTGCGCAAGTTGTGGTTTATCAGCCTTGCGGAAGATGTTTCCAGCTTCAAAGAGGGCAGGAGGGAAAGGACTGAGTTCGTAACGCATAACCTCCTCCAATGATAGCTCTCCAGTTTGGGAGACAATCAGGAAACGTTGGAAAAGAAGTGCAGAATCAATTGTTCGATCAGGAGCAACCTTGATAGACGATTTTTGTCCAAGGGTTATGGCTTTATCCTTTCTACTAAATGAGAACGCGAATGCAGGCTGTCCAATCATTTTTTGCATGATATTGCGTCCAACAGAGTCATAATCATGCACGTTCACTCTGTCCTCAGCAACAACACCTGTAACAACATTCCTTAAAGAAGAGTCTGGAGAGAAAGGTGACCATATAGCAAGTTTTGAAGTGATCTTCTCCAGGTCAGCAGCATCCCTTTTCATCCTTGCCCCTGTTGAGTCCTTGTGCTGTTCTGATGTTGTGTATGTCTGGTTTGTGAACTCCTGCATTGCGGTGTTGTACTCTGATGTTATGCACTTTGACATGGTCCAAAGGGCTCTCTGATTGTCAGTCATTCCACTTCCATGCGTCATACCACCGGTAGTCTTCAATGACCTCATCAATGTCGTCTCGATGACAAGATCTGAGCTGAGGCCTGCCCATGACTGGCTGCTGCGACGGATAACATGAAAACCCATTTTGAATTTTCTGAACACATCTGGGTGGTTGATGTGAAGCTGACTCATCTCTTGGACATAAAAGTGTACCGATTTCAAGTACTTGTAATGCCCAGCCGCAGCGAGAATCGGCATGCAGTCAGAAACAGCGCGTAGGTGCAAAAGCCAAGAACCTGTGCGATCTGCCGTTATCAGTGACCTAGCAACTTCTAACATGTTTTGGTAATTTAGCCACAACTGACTTGTCTTGGATTGAGCACACAGTTCCATCTTCCTTTTCCCCATCTCTTCATTTATTCTAATGAGGGTCTCTGATATCAACACTGTTTCTAATGGCATTTCACCCTTAACTAGTGAGGTATACATAGCTTCAGACTGTTCAACCATTGTTGCGAATCCATGACTATCCTCAATCATCTCTGACACCAGCATGCGGTTAAGACATTTGTCTACAAGAAGATGGCCACGGAATGCTCTCTGAACTGATTTGCCAGTCATCATATGGGCTACTGAATTCTCCCCATAGACTACACCTAGAATGTCCTTAAGTCCTGTGCCATCCATCAGTGTACCAATCGCTCCTAGCAAATTCATAAATGTGTGAAATCCTCCTAGGAGCAGGACAATGGACTTGAGGTGACTACACTGTGGTGAATCTATGATTATCTCTGCTGCTTTCCAGTACAGCGGCTGGTCGAAGGTAACTATTGGGGCAAGGTGGTGCTTGGATGCAAGATCACAAATGAACTCCAGTGTTGAAAGAATGCATGTTTTGTCTCCGGAGTACATGTCTATCATGGGTAAGTATCTCACGGAAGACTGCCCTGGATGTTCATTTCCTTTGTGCACAATGTGCATCATCCCCTGCCAACTTGGTGTGGCCTGTTTGAAATTGAATGATAACTCCCAAAGCAGATCAACCATTTTGTTAGATTCTGTGAGTCTTGGAAGTTCTTTAAATGTTGTGTCTCTGCAAAAGTGTTTGACAAAGTGATAATCTATTATCGCAACTTTTGAGCTCTGTACAATATTCAGTTCATTCATTTTGAACCTTGGGATCCTTTGGTTTGTCTTCTGTCCTGGTGTCAAGGCAGCTATCATGCCCATTCCATGAAATGTCCCCTTCCCATCAATTGTTAGAATGTTGTGATCTACATTGTCTGCTGCAAATAAGACGGTCGTGTTTGACACATCAATATCGTTACCAAGCATGTTGGGAGCAGTACAATTTGCGGCATTCGCTTCAAACCTCTGCAATTCAGCATAGGAAGAGCAGAATCCCATCTTATTCAACGTATCTAAAATGAACCTAGATCGGTTTAAATGGTGCATTTGCACTGCGAGGCCAATTTGCAAAGGGGCAAGTACAGATCGCGGTCGGGCTGCTTGTACAATTGCGTGGCCAATGCTAGCAATTTTCTGCTCTGTCTCATTACCGACAAACAAAGCTTTTAACACAATATGGAGTGATTTTGGAATATAATCAAGGGCATTTTGGAGTTTGAGTGTGTCTGTAGTCGGGTACTCATTAACTGGTGGGACATTTGTCATTATGTCACTTTTTATGAGTTTTGCAGCTGTTTCAAGTAAGCGTCCCTTCTCAGACTCTTCTGTTTCAGGTAAGCGTTCATCCCTGTTTTGTTTTGTGTTGTTGAAGTAGGATCTGAGGATGTCTGATGTTTTCTCTCTTATTGTAACAATACAATCTAAGCCCTCTCCTTCTGCAATAAATATGCTATTCGCATACCGTTGCATCAGCAGTGTTTTTAGGTATTGATTACCATATGGGATGGAATCAGCATTAGACAAATACTCTTGCATTTTACACCTAAGTGCAGAAAGAGTCAGCTGTCCATCATCATTCAATTCAAAGTAAGCACACATTTTTGAGAAGGCTTGTTCTTGGTCCTCATTCTTTGGCCTTCCAGCCTTCCTCCGCTTTGGATGACAATCAGGCTGAAATTGCGTGGGAACATCACGGTCACACCGGAAATGTGTGCTACAAGTGTTATGATACACGCAGTCTGCAGCATGTAGATCACTACGATAGTATTCAATTCTACATTTGACTTTTAATGACCACTCATCATTTCGTTTATCACAGCTTTGCAATATAGACTTTGCAAAGTTGTCTGTTTTCACATAACTGTAGTCGGTACTTCCTTCATGGACATTTGTGCCGCAGAAAAGGCAATCAGTTTGGTTATTAAATGGATCTTCAGACTGCCTAGTAGTCCTTTTATTGGTACTGGAATCACTGCTCTGTTTCTTCTGTAAATGTAAATAAATCTGTCGATTATTTGTGTACAATTTGCGGCACTCTGGATGTACTTTCATGCCAGCAGTAACAACAATACTGTCACCTCTTTTAACACTAGCTTTATTGATTCCATCAGCACCCTTCTGACGAATCTCAACTAAATCACTTCCATCTTCCAATTTGCAAATGGGACAGATCTGGTTGCTGAATGCACTCATCTTGAACCTAGCAATAAAGCAAGGCAAGGTCTTGGACAAAATCTTCTCTCTAAGTGAAACTAAGCTGACTCAAAGTAAAATGACCACCCCTCAAAGGAAATAATAATAATATTAATAATAATAAATGGGTTCAGTTAATTGACACCAATGTAAGTCAATCTAGTGTTTGGAAGCCTTTAAAAAGGCTGTTTGAATGAATCGAATATGCTGCTGCTGCTCAAGTTAGGTCTTTACTCGAAGTAAGTCTAATGGCAAATGAACAGAAAATGAAAAGCAGAGCAAGTCTTATAAAGAAGACACTCCCCCTTCCACTGTGTGTGTGTGAGAGAGAGAGAGAGAGAGAGAGAGAGAGAGAGAGCTTTTCTCGCACAAAGCACGGGAACCTTTCCGTTCCCGCAGTCAAAGCATGGGAACATTCCGTTCTCGTGCTTTGACTGCGGGAACATTCCGTTCCCGCAGTCAAAGCACGAGAACCATGCTTAGGGCTGCTCGATTATGGCAAAAATTATAATCACAATTATTTTGATTGATATTGTAATCACGATTATTAAAAGACGATTATTCACTGTAGGGATGCCCCAAAATTAAAATTCTGTAAATTCTTTCAACATTGCATAAATTAAACTCCCAAATGTGCTCCTCAAACATAGCCTACAACTAAAAAGCCACCCTAAATAAATAAACAGTGAAACCTTACAATCTAAGAGTAAAATTAATATTTTACTAGGGATGTGATTGTGAACAACTCATTTATTTGCATGTTGAGGAGGTATGAATCTACAAAAAGATAAACTCATTGCCTTTTTTTTTACAGTGCAGGTTGAGTTGCTGAAAAAAAGACTGCACAGCAGCTGCCAACGTAATATTCAGACTTCAGAATTTGCATCAAAGCCCTAATGATCATAAAAACAAGAGGCTTTATTCTAAACGATGTCCGTGGTGGTTATTGTAATTTGTTTGGCTGTAGACTGAAAATAACGGAGGGTGGCGGATCACTGTATATTTTCTCTAGTCGCGCTGTCAGTTTAGCGACATGGCTCTGTGTATACAGGCTCAAGAAATGCAATCCGATCGCGGAAGCCTTCCACATCAACAACGTTAACGGGCAGGATATCCATTCATTTAAAGGCTCATTTATGCTCTACGTTACATACGCATACGGACGGAGCCTTCTGTCCGTACTCTGCATACATTACGTCCGTATTTCTGCACGTATACTGCAAGCTTGCGGATGCGTACCAAACGGACAGGACGGAGCATTACTACCGAAGATCACGGGGAGCGCATAGCCAACAGTTCACTTTCACTTACTGTAGCCTACATTTGTTTACAAACACAAACGAAAGACATAATACTTTAGAACATTTCTTAACTTTTGAGGAGAGGTTTTTGTGAGTTGGTACGAAATTACATACACATTTATCTATCTATGTAGTTACACGGCCGGGGCACAGGGACATACAACTACAACAGAGCAGCATGAGCGGGGATCGCACGGGGAAGAATAATAATAACGTTGTAAACGTACATCTCTATTTACGCACGGAATTGGAGCATAAATTAGCCTTTAGCCGTAAAGCCACAGGGCTTTTCTGTGCAGCGGCTCACACTGGCGAGGTGTCACTGTGAATGACACCGTTACCCACCGCCACAGAGTTTCAACTGGCAACTCGCTATTTCGCTCACGCAGGCTTTACGCTGAATAAACCATTGCACTGCAATCGCTGGAAGTGAAAGTGTTTGGTCGGGGGCACAGAAGGGGTCGCTGCATTTACCACACAAGACACGGCGTGCGACACAATAATCGTTTTATTACGATTATCTTGTTTTCATGATCGAGGGATGCCAAAATCATAATCGAAATTGAATTTCAATTAATCGCCCAGCCCTACCCTATTCCATCAGGCAGTCATTTTGAAAATGATGCCTTTCTAGCAGTTATATTTACCTAGATTTGTCGCACGTTCTTATTGTGTAGAGGTACCAGAATCAGTTGAAACATTCTTTTGTAACATTTTCCATTTGAGATATAGCCATTCTACGCTCCCGGCCGCCATTTTGGACGCCATTATGAAAATGAAGCCTTTCTGGGAGGTATATTTTCCTAGATTGTTAGTATGTTCATAAGCATATTTGCAGGTACCAGAATCAAGTGAAAAATCATTCGAATAATATTTTTCTATTGAGATATATAGCCATTTTAAGCTTCGCCGGCCACCATTTTGGACGCCATCTTGAAAATGAAGCCTTTCCGGAAGGTGTATTTTCCTAGATTTTTAGTATGTTTGTAAGCATGTCCAGAGGTACCAAAATCAGTTGAAAATTCCTTTGCAACATTTTTTCAATTTGAGATATAGCCATTTCAAGCTCCCCGCCGCCATTTCGGCCGCCATCTTGGAAATGAGGGCTTTCTGGGGGGTAGATTTTGGTAGACTTTTAGTATGTTATTCAGCACACCAAATACTACTGGAATCCATTGAAAAACCTTTTGTATCAATTTTTTTGGGGTTAAGCCCTTTTTTTTCCTAGATTGACTCACCTATTGACTCTCTGCAGAAGTGAGACATAATGCGATCATCAAAACAGCTCCCAAAAGATCTTAAAAACAAAGATTATTCATTGTCATGGTTTAGCGGAAGGCTACAAGAAGCTTTCCCAAAGGTTTCAATTGTCAATTTCTACTGTAAGGAACGTTGTCAGGGAATGGAAGGACACAGGCACAGTTGCAGTTAAACCCAGGTCTAGCAGACCAAGAAAAGTACAAGAGCGGCATATGCGGCGGATTGTGAGAATGGTTGCACACAACCCACAGATCACCTCCAAAGACATGCAAGAACATCTGGCTGCAGATTGTGTATCTGTACATGGTTCTACAATTCAGTGCAATTTGCACCAAAACATCTGTATGGCCGGGTGATGAGAAGGAAGCCCTTTCTGCGCCCACGCCACAGATACAGTTGCATGGAGTATGCAAAAGCTCATTTAGACAAGCCAGCTTCATATTGGAAGAAAATGCTTTGGACTGATGAGACAAAAATTAAGTTATTTGGTCTTTATAAAAAGCAGATGTTTTGGTGCAAATTGCGCTGAATTGTTGAACAATGTACAGATACACAATCTGCAGCCAGATGTTCTTGCAGGCCTTTGGAGGTGATCTGTGGGTTGTGTGCAACCATTCTCACAATCCTCCACCTATGCCGCTCCTGTTTTTTTCTTGGTCTGCCATGCCTGGGTTTAACTGCCACTATGCCTGTGTCCTTCCATTTCCTGACAACGTTCCCTACAGTCGAAATTGACAATTGAAACCTTTGGGAAAGCTTCTTGTAGCCTTTCCCTAAACCATGACAATGAACAATCTTTGTTTTTCAGATCTTTTGGGAGCTGTTTTGATGATCCCATTCTGTCTCACTTCTGCAGAGAGTCAAAGAGAAGTGCAACTTGCATTTAGGCACCGAAAATACATTTTCTCATGATTAAACAGACATTTCCATGAGGTTCAAGGCTTAACAACATAATCCAACCAACTTTGTGTTTAAAGTCATCAGTTTTACATGCTGTTACAGGCATTAAAATCAACAAAACCACAAGGGTTCCTATATTTTTGCACAGACAGTTTTTCACATTTTATTTTATTTCATACAACCAAATACTGCTTTTCAAAAAATCTTTGTTTGGAAAACATCCCAGTACGTAGCTGTTCCTGGTAAATTAAAGACATACCACTTTTATATTTTTTTTTGTGAAAGCAGAGTCAATTATAATGCCGGCTGAGAGGGGTTCCCAAACTTTTTCATATGATTGTACATAAAACGTTGTATGTTACAAGTTAGGAGGTTTTTGCATAAATACTTAGCTCATATTCTGTTATTGACTGTGACATATTTAAACTGAATTTACCTGAGGATAATGTCAGGGAAACCAGAAATCTTGATGCAATTTTCACAGTTTTCAGCTCAGACTCCTGCCTGACCAGGTTCAGTTGTAAAGCTTTTGGTTTAGAAGTGGTAAGTGTGCTGACATTTGCTGTAGAAATTAAGCTAAACATGGTAACATCGGTCTCCATGCTGCATTGGCCAAAAGTAAACAAAACTGACAGCTGGGTGTGTGCCATGCCCATATAGGTTGGTATAGAGTAAATGAGCAGGGCGGTGCATGCACGCCCATGTAGATCTGACCAGTCAGAGCAGACTAGGATTTTTGCGAAGGGGGGTATATGTCAATACCAACCTTTTGAGATAGAGAGCAGAAGAGGCTGGAAAAGGCGATGAAGAAATGGGAAATGGTAGAAAACTAATGGGTTTTTTGAACAATAAACCATTAAAACCTTTTCTAGTAGACCTCGGAAATATACATTTAAACCCGAGTTTTTGCATAATATGTCCCCTTTAACTCATAAGTGAACCTATCAGAATCGATTGCAGGTCTAAGTATTCGATAAATTGGATTCATGTCACCTGATATAATTATAAAATGAGGTGTGGAACTGTTTCAGTGACCATTAAGTTATTTTTGGCATTTGGAAGATGAGTATGGCAATATAGAAATATTAATATTATACCTTGTATTCTATACTTTACTGCCACAAGTTAGGACATATTTAAGTTGATAACTCTTTTTAAAGATCGTTATGTCTGGGTAAATATACATCTTAAATTAGATGGACATAGTGGGAGTGACTATAGGTTTGGGAGATCATATGGCATCATTTATCCTTGTAAACGTTAGTAAATGGTATTCATCTTCAACAACATCTTGCTAGTGATATTTGTTGCTATAATTGACTATCTCTATAATTGGTTGTGCTGAACCCCCCTGTGATGCAATTAGAGGTCCTGCAGTGAGGTGAAAGCTAGGGAAAGACAGGTGCATAAGGGTCAACTTGTAGCCCATTACTCTGCCTCTGACATCCGCCGTCTACCCTCCAGGAGGGTGCTTCCACCCTTGAAAAACAAGTAGCCTTAAAGTACTCTCCTTTCGTGCAAAGTGGCTTAAAAAGAGTAAGAGATAATAGTATTTGTTGTTTTGTTTTTGTTCATGTTTTATTGGCTTTCCCTGATTTTAATGGATGCAGTAAGCAGCAGACTGCAATGAGCACCGATAACAGGCGGACAAGAGGACCAGTGAATATACTCTGGGGTTAATTGTTTGCATTTCACATTTGCAGTTTGCCTTACCTTACTGGCATTAGCCAAAACTAGCGCAGTAGTGGAAGTGAAGGCCTGTGTCGGATTGTGATGAGCTAGCGGTGTAGTGGATGACTAAGCAGGTCATGCTGGCCCATGAATCCCTCTATACTTCTGAGGCTGAGTTTGTTCATTAAAGGTGTGGGAGCCGGTTTGACCTTAGGCAAGTCTCGAATGACCCCCACCCTCTGTTAATGCTTCATTAACTTTACTTTTCCCATACTGCACTGCCTCACTTAATCTTCACTTATATTCACTCCACCTAAGTTGTGTACATTCATTGTGTGTGTGTGTGTGTGTGTGTGTGTGTGTGTGTGTGTGTGTGTGTGTGTGTGTGTGTGTGTGTGTGTGTGTGTGTGTGTGTGTGTGTGTGTGTGTGTGTGTGTGTGTGTGTGTGTGTGTGTGTGTGTGTGTGTGTGTGTGTGTGTGTGTGTGTGTGTGTGTGTGTGTGTGTGTGTGTGTGTGTGTGTGTGCATGTTAATGAGGGCTCCTGGTGGTGTGTAATTAACACAACAGCAAGTCCCCAAAGGGTAAGATTAACGTTGAACACATTAGACACAATGGAACCCGGAAGATACTTTTTTTTTTTTGGCAATTAAATGTTTTGTGTTTGTGTAAGTCAGACTATAACTCATGTTGGCATAACTATATTTCTGCTTCTTCTGTTTCACACACACACTTCTTGTACCAAGAAGCCAGCAGTCCCTCTGGATTTGCGGGGCTCCTCACATGCAGGCTGGCAGGATTGTGTCTGCCTTCCTTTTCCCAGCCGCCCCCTCCTCCACACAACCTGGTCCAACAAAGATAAACACATGCTGGGTAGATTATTAGAGAAGTACCAAGGGCTCCGCAGCAGAGACGTCAGTACACCATTGTGCTCCGAAACCACGTTACCACCAAGATGTTGGGAAAACACACCTTGTAGAATCCGATGCAGTCGCCCCCAGGGTGCTCTGATACATACTTAGACACAGGTGGGCCCTGATACCAGCATGAGAGCTATACAACAGACTCCACTGACATTTCATTGTCCAAAGAAACTCCTGGCCCATTGTTTTCACTAATGGCATTGCTGGTGGTTTAAGATGCCCCAGCAGCTCAAACGGTAGACATGGGGGAATGGGGCAGTCCTTCACAGACATATTTAACAGATAAGGAATAGAATATGCCCAGTATAGTATTTACAGTATATACATAGTTTGTTTTAATATACTGACTGACAGAGGAAATTGTGAGTGATTGAGTGAGAGGTCTTTACTGACAAGCACCAACAGACACTCTCTCTCTACCTCTAGAAAACAGAAAGTCTGCCAAAATACATATTTGCTTTCATGTCCCTGCCTGACAGTATTTTAACTTTGCTTACTTGTGTATGTCTATGTATTGAGGCAATGGTAAGAGAATACCTTGTTTAGTTTACACTGTGCTGTGTTACACTGATATTGTATGCCACTGACTTCCCTGAGTCTTCTAGGAAAGAGGGAGGGAAAAGCATATGGAACTGCTTTGGTTCTTGTGCTGAACATTTCCAACTTCATTTGTGTTACCAGTAGTCTGGTATGTCAATACATTAAATATTTATTGGAATATATTTTATTTATGTACAGTGCTGGTTGAAAGTATACAAACCCCTTGAGCCTTTTGGAATTGTATTAGTTTAACCATTATTAATTCATTGTAATCAATACCAGTATTTTTTATATGAAATTACAGATATGTGTTTATCAATCCCACATTTTTCTTTTCCGGAAATCAATTGTTAAACACTAAACAAATTATTTGCCAACTTTTGTATGTGCAAAAGTTAGTGAACCCTAAGCTGCATTGCTTGAATCAAGCAGGTAAGTCCCAAGACAAATGTGCAAAATTACATTTCTGTTCCTGAGATCCTTTGAGATTTCCTTTCCTCTTGGCATGTCTGACCTGTATGGGTTCACTTTGGTGAGCCTAAACTGACCTGGGGCCGGTTTCCCGAAGCCTTCTTAGAGCCTTCTTAACGCTACGTCATTCGTAACCCCTACGTAGAGTTCCTACTTAACGTTTCGCCTGTTTCCCGAAACGTTCTTTGCTACGAATCTCTTTCGTACGTCATACGTTGGTAAGGTTGGTCTGGAGCGCCCTCAGAGCCTTCTTAGCTCAACCGTAGGGATGTTTCAGCTCTCACTTGTGTCATTTAACTAATAAATCTGTCTGTATTTCATATCAAACGGACACAGCGATGACAGTATTTAATAACAAACAGTTCAAAACTATCCAACTGTATAGTGTATATCACGTATATTTAAAGTAGGCTTAGGCTATTATATATTTTAGCAGAATACCATTAACTCTGATTCACAAAGTGTTCAAACTATGAACTATATGAACAAGTAGCCTACTTTTTAGTCATCTAACTGACTTGACAATCGCAGGTCCGTCAATATGAAAATACTTTATAGGCCTACGTGATACACTATAGCCTACAGTCGGATCGTTTTTATCAGTTTGTTATTAAATACAGTCATCGCTGTGTCCCTGTGATATGAAATTCAGATGTATAAGTTTAATGACACAAGTGACAGTCCCTGCTATCGCTGTGGCATCGCCAGAGATACAAACCCCCACATTTCCTTCCGTAAAGCACCATGCGTAAAACGGACACGAGTGACATCCCTGTTGCGCATGGAACTGCCACAAGTCATTCATGATGAAAATAATTGCTGTAAACAATCTTCATCTCCTCCGCTGTTTCTATATCTTTTTTTAAATTAGTATAGGCTATGGTAGTATGTTCGACATGGTTAACACTAGAACCTCCGCACTGTGTTCCACACCGGCTCAGCTGTCAGCTGAGCCCCGGCAGAGTGCGTCGGATCCTCCGCCTCAAAACATGTAAACGTGCGAAAAAATGAATGAATAATCAATTAGAGCTTACCTTAAAATAAGTGTGCCATGTTACTGTTTATTGTATTTAGGATTTTAGCTCATTTGGACGCTGTTTGGGCCGTCTGTTTATTTATATAGGCTATTGGCGATATTACATCTACTTTCAGTTTCATTACTGACCCACCAAGTAACGTGATTAGTGTTCTTAAAGATACTTAGATTATAAAACAAGAGTTCCAAAACACAGATGATGATTCAACAAACTAATTTATGACTTTATATTACACTAGAAATGCACGAGTAGATTTGATTAGACAGCATACAGATGCAGCTGCGCATGAAATGAGCAGGAAATGGATAATCGAACTCGGAGCAACCGATTTCAGCAGTGTACGAATGACGTAAGGAGTGTTTCTCCTAAGACACTGTTCGGGAACCACGACTACAGAGGTAAACAACTTTGGTAAGTCATAACGTAGGAGTCTTCGTAGCTCGCTAAGAGAGGACGTTATCGGGAAACCGGGCCCTGGTTTGATCTCTGTTTTATCTAGTGACGCCCAATTTGTTACCTAAATAACTCTCATTACATTGATCTATTTCATCACTCAATTTGTCCCACCTGATTGTGTTTACCTGCTAAATTGAAGCAATGCAGCTCAGGTTTCACCAACTTTTGCACATGCAAAAGTTGGCAAATCATTTGTTTAGTTTGTGTCAGGTTTCAGGATAATGACAGACAAGAACCCAATAGCAAGACTCAGGAAACAGTTCAGATTCAAAAAACAGATTTAATGAAAAGTGGATGACAAACCAGGTAGAAAGAAAGTGTGGCGAACAAGTCCAGTTGGGGAAGGCAAAAGGGTAATCCAAAGCAAAGTCCAAAAGACATGTTGAAACATGAACTAGCGGGCAGGATCGGAACACAGGATGATATCTGAATGCTGGAGCGCTAGGTAAGACACTAGTACGTCTGACAATCTAGCAGAGAACTGAGGGGAAATGGAGTGGAATATATACTGAGGGGCTGATTAGCTGATGAGGATCAGGTGAGTGTGGGGCAGACCAGGTGAATGTAATTAACAGGGGGTGAATCTCAATACAGGGGTTGCGGTCTACGAAGGCTGCATTTGAAGACCGATTGCGTCATAGCGGCGCGCAAAGTTTGTTCCATTTGCAAGGCTCCTTGCAAGGCTCCTCATATGCGGCCGAGAAATGCAGCCTTCGTTTCACGGTTTTGAAGGCTGCATCAGATGTATCCTTCGCGGCCCGACATATCCCAAGATTCATTGTGTTTTTTTCAGAGATGGCATAAAATAAAATAAAAAACAACAAAACAGCAACGTGTTGCTCCATCTTCTTAACTTTTATCTTCCTTTCTTTTTTTCTTGTACTTTTTTTTCTTTTCGTCTGGTAGGCACTTTCTTTTTCTTTTTTCCTCCATTGACAAGGCTGTCTCCGTTGGCAGCAATCAGGGTTGCTAGGTAGCACAGGAGCGGCGAGTCGTCACGCAAGGTAACGGCTTGTTACGCAAACCGGAAATGCTCGTAAACAGAGCGAAACGGAGACCTGCGGAGACCGTCTCGTTTAACAACGCTCGTTGGCCTTGTAATCGGCCTTTGAATCGGCCTTCATAGACCGCGAGACCGCGTCCTTCCAAGGATGTGGTCTCTGTAATGGGATACAGCTACGGAGTGCAGAGCAGTAGGGAGTGGCCGGGTCTGAAATGACATGAAAGTTAGAAAGGAAACCAGGAAAACAGACATATGCAAACAAACTAAATACGGGCTGAAGTTGTGACAGTTTGTTTTAACAATTGATGAGAGAGAATGAGAATGTGGGAGCAAGGGATTGTGTGTGAAAGACTGAGCACAGGAAAATAAAGAAAAGGAAATCGGGATGATAAAACAAAAAAATATATATTTTAAGAAGTTGCATTACTTGAGATGAAGGGAGTGATAGAGAGATAGAGGTATGGGATAAGTATACCGGGGGAGGCTGTTATTGCTGCAAAAAAATATGATAACGTTTCTCAGTGGAGGATTTGTGTGAATACATCACTACACTTCTCTAGATTTTATTGGATTAGGAGTAAGCTTTGAAATGTCTAAGTGATCATCATCTTACTTCACCTGCACCGGCACATTACTCTATTATAACATTGGTATTCTGTTGATTACATGTGTCTATATACTTGGACTGTTGGATTTTTCAATTAACCAAAGGTTAATGGACAGTGGCGATAGCTAATGGCTTCAGAAGTAAGCTAATGTGCACCCTGGATCATTGTGTTGTACTCTGTGGCACATGTAGGGCTGTACATACACACTTGGAGATACACACACTTGCCTCTGCAGGCTTCCTGCACTAGTATTATTGTTCTGTCTGTTGTAATTAAGAAAAACACGGCGTCAAATAAACAAGGTTCAGTAATGTCGGAATTTTTTCTCTGCTTAATGTGGCTTGATGTCAGTGTCCTCCAGCACAGATAAAATAAGCACCAATTAATGTGACATATTTTCATGAAAAAATGTGAATAGCTCTTTGCTAGCAGTACTGTACACAATTCAAGGTCTCTAAAGTAGGTACTCGCTAATCAGAGCTGGCGGGTCAAAGGTACATTAATACCTTCGAAACAATCTAACTGAACAAGCTGCTGGAGCCACCATAGACATGGGGGGGAGACACCATAGACATGCAGAAAAAGGTGTTGATACCCAGGAGGAAAAGTTCTAAGGTGTTAGCAAGTGTCATCAAAAACAAAAAAAAAAATGCCTATTAAAATTATTAGATTTTTCCGCCACACATCTACTGGTAAAAAGCCAAGAAACAGAGTATTTCTGACAATATTTCTGACAATATTAAACTAGAAAAAAAATAAAACACTAGTCACTTTAGTGGAGCTAGCTAATGTTTGGTCTTTAATCTATTCCTTTTCTATTTTTTTCTTTCAATCAACCATGCAATTCATCGAATGACAATTATTTCATCCCATATGTAGGGGAGAACGGGGTAATCTGAGCCACTTTTTACATTTGCTCCCCTCTAAGGGAGCTACAATGATTTATCACTCACATTTACACATTTCCCATTAATTCAGGATGTTTCCTAGAAATGGGCATTTGCAGAATTTTTTAAAGACACAGGGCAGTGAAAATGTGATTGTTTTAAAAAAAGTTGTCATGTGGCTCACTTTACCCCAGCTGTGGGGTAAACTGATCCACTTACTTTTTCCACTCTGAAACTACCATAACAACACATATTGTAACAGTAAGAATCCTGAAAGCTAGCCACACATTCCAGAACTAATGTCGGACTAGTAAAAGAATGATGGGGTTTGGTCAATTAAGCAAAGCAAATTTTCTAAACACTTGAAAGTAACTCTGAACAAAATAAAATACAACATATTATAATTCAAAAGGTTTTAATAAGATTCAAATGAAAGATATAACCAGTTAGATTAGAACACAGTCTGGGGGTCAGAACACAGGACCCTAAAGGCTGTTGCATACTCCGCAAGAAGAAAGAACAAAGTTCTCGGTGACAGAGCTGCGAGAAGTTCTTTCTGGTCTGACATTACATACTTCACGAGAAATCAACTGCCGAACTCCTCACCGCAGCACATTGTTACCATGGTAATTGACTCAGTAGCGCCAGCTGATTTCACTTCGCTTTCCTCATTGACTTCAGACTGACCAATCACACAATAGTTCTCGGACAAGCTGCGAGAAGAATGTTCGGCCCGGGTGATGTGTCGAGAACAAGCTGCGAGAACAGCTAAACAAGAGCTGAGAGAAGAAAATGACGTCATTTTCTTCTCGCAGCTCTGTCACCGAGAACTTTGTTCTTTCTTCTCGCGGAGTATGTAACAGCCTTTAGAGCCAGCTTGTGTCTGGGGGTCAAAGCATAGGAAAATCAGAACCAGCGAGAACAGCCTGGGACTCAGAACACAGGAGAAGACCCAACTGGATTATAACATCAGCCTGTCATACTCTACAACTAGGCCTACTCTACATTCAAGCCCTGAAGGTTACAGGGAAAGATGAAAAGGTGCTCTTTCCGTGTGGTTGCCCCAGGTCGTCTTCCTGGTGTATTTCCTTGGCATGATGGCTTTTCTACAATGTGTATGACATTAAAATAAAACATATGTTATGTAATATCACATTAAAATATGTTTAAGACTAAACTTAACTTGTGCCTCATGGTGGGGGAAAGTGAGACAGTGGCTCACTTTCCCCCACAACATTTGGCTCACTTTCCCCCACCACCACAATTTGAGAAAAAAACTACCTCTCTTAGCATTTCAGGCTAATCTTCAGTTATCAGCATCACATGGTTTCATATGTTGGTAGTTCATCAACACGTGTGATAGAAGTTTTTCTACGTGAATACATTTGCTTTGGCACAACAGTTGATTAAGTTGACAGCAAGAAAATGTACTTTTACATGCAAAATACCTATTTTGGTGAAAAAAACATGCTTACCACAGCACCATGAGGTCCTCTCTTTCAGGGCCATGGGGAAATGAGAGGGGCTTGAAAACATATATCTCACATGACCACAAATTGACCATGTTTTCCGTTGCCTAGATACAGGGGGTGGCTCACATTACCCGATGCCTCAGATTCCCCCATTCTCCCGTATATGCACTTTGAGCTTATGATATTATTTCAATAATGCTATATGTATTAATCTGAAATAACTTAACCTCACATGACTTCCTTTGGTGAGCATTTAAACAGACAATAAATACAGAAAAGCAGAACATTTCCCTATGTTTTTCTTCTTTTTCTAATTGTTCTTAAACTATGAATTGGATAATTTAAGTTGTATTCTAACTGTTTGTCTCTGGTCATGATACATCTCATTCTTCTTTTTTGTATACCCCTGTCCCCTTTAAATGAATCTTGTTTCTGCTTATACGAGTAGTCTATTCACACGCTACCTGTCATCATTCCACATGAGGCTCCTGCTCTCATAGAGTTTTTTTCCTGCCATTAGGGGGCACTGTGATACAGGCCATTAAGTGAAAACCTCCCAGAGGTTTGACTGTGGGGCAGTGCAGGGAAGAACACATCCTCCTCCTCATAGCCTCATTGGGGTTTTGGAAATCCTAGACAAACCCTAATACACAGCCAACACACCATATCCACCAGCAACGTTTCATCAGATATCACACAGGGAGGGGTTTCTATATGTTGTGACAGGGGGGCAGATGATCTGGGTGTTTGAACTGTGCCGACCCAGAATCAATGTGAACTCTTTTTATTTGAATGCATGAATCAAACATGAGAGATGTACCTTCTCATGTTTCATTTCCCAGAGGAGTAGTTGGTGTATTTCAATGCAACGGTCACATTTGTTCCTTTTTTTTATTTCCTGGGAATAGTTTGTTTCAAAACCAGTTGAACCTTTTCTCTCAGGAGTTCGTGCCTCTCTCAAGACCGAGAGTTAAGCGTTGGTTATCATTGAGACAATTAAACGTGTGTTGGTGAAGGGGATTTTTGCTGCTTCGCTTCATGTATGGAGACGGCTTAGAGAAAACAGTTGGCTGAAGGAAAGGCCAAATAGTTCCTTACAAGTTGAAAGGTTATGTGATATACTGTATATAGACTCTAGAGCTAGTTAAAGCTAAACAATGTATTTAGGAACACTGGCAGACCATTTCAAGACTTCCTACCATTTATTATTTAAATAAAAAATAACCTTTTATTACACAGTTTGTAACATAATGTGGTTTAATCTGTGGTGACATAAATGAAGGAGCGACTTTTTTTTACATTTTCGATGTGTTTTATCCAAGTGATGGCTTATGCTGGCATATGAAAGGCTATCATACGACTTTGGGTGCTGAACTGTGCGATGATTGCAACTATACTGGCTACTAGAATACAGTCTATTCTGTCTGCAACTAAAGTCCAATGAATCAATAGACTTTGACTATTTTATAACATGCCAAGTCAAAATATAATATAAACTATATGATTCTATCCAAAACAATTTAACAGGCCATAGAGTGTAAATAATAGTGTGTCAATTCAGTAATGTTAAATCACTTATTTTTAGAAATTACATTGTCTAAATTAAAGGGCATTATTTCCATATTTTTTTCTATACCTGATAATATGCCCTTCTCATAAAAATCAACGTCTGTATTTTGACCTGGATTACTGTTTTACTTAGTGTTTGACTCTACTCTCACACATTCTCATTGCAGTTGTTGTTTTAACACAGTCGATTAAAACGTCTCATGACAACAAGTCATATCATTATAATAATAATAATTTCAGTGTGGCTGAAAAACATGTATACTCCATTTAAATAACTTACATTTGACATGCATATATATTTCATAATGTATTACTGTTTTTTTTGTGATAAAGCATACTTCAACATAACTTCTTGTGTTTTGAAATTTAAAATGTAATTCCTAAATGTAAATATGGATTTAACAGTTTAGTTAACTTTGTAATTAGCCTGCTTAAGATCTCAAAGACATGCTTCATATAAGCCAGTCCTAGGTGCTTGGGGAAACCCGATAACCATGATCAATATTTTGCTGTGCCCAGCCTCCCATCCGAGTTCTCATGCCTGCATTATGGTCTGATGTATGTCAATATCAAATAAACAATAGCTGGTGGTACATGCTAGTGCAGCTAGTTTGGATTTTTTTTCTCCCAGAACTGCAATTTGTCCACTGATTTACTATCATTTTTTTTCGTACTGCAATTAAGATGTTGTGCAACAGTTTTTATATTGTAAGAAAAACATGTCTGTACCAACACATGCATGCGTTGCTAAGCAAGTTATATACCTGAGCATGAGTGAGTCTTCCTATAGACACTGCTCACTTGCACCTTAATTAAATAACTTTGTCTTTGGGTGCGTTCAATATCAGGCAATACACTGGATTTTCTAGGCGGATATCAATATTTAAAAAAAATATATAGGCTATACGATAATGTTATATGAAATATCAATAAAAAAAGGGTCTGATAGTTTTTTTTAAAACATAGAACATTATTAAACAATGTTGGTATGTATGATTCATATGCTTGACTATGCTGAGCAGGACATTTTGCAGCTATTTGTCATGTATGTCTAGTGGAGAAGCTATGTAATGGAGAAATTGTTTTTAAATAACCTCCAACCTAGTTTGCATAAATGCACACATTTCAATATATCTGCATTGAGTTTATATTTCCTGATGTATCGGTCTAGCACTACTGTGAT
Source organism: Ammodytes marinus (assembly GCF_949987685.1). Taxonomy (NCBI): domain Eukaryota; kingdom Metazoa; phylum Chordata; class Actinopteri; order Uranoscopiformes; family Ammodytidae; genus Ammodytes; species Ammodytes marinus. The sequence continues at coordinate 16,791,628 of NC_137214.1, read as the reverse complement.
CAACACAACTACAACAACAAACAATCTAACAAAGACAATATGAAACACTGCAAAGTGGTAACCAGTTAAATTATGATCAGAATACTTGGAAGTGTTTGTTAAAGGTAAAAAATAACATAAAATACGTTAAAGAGACTAGTGGCCATGCAGATAATGAGCTGGACTTTGACTTTCATTAAGTTGTTACTGTGTGTGTGTGTGTGTGTGTGTGTGTGTGTGTGTGTGTGTGTGTGTGTGTGTGTGTGTGTGTGTGTGTGTTTTTGGTCTTTGGAAAACAGACACATACTCTATATTCTGTATTTGGCTGCTGTTACCATGCAATATCAGTGCAGTCTTCATCCACCACCTGCTCTGCCAACAATCTCTAAATTAAGATCTTAGTATAATATTTTCATATGGCTAAACTATGCTTGGAAATGTTTCTCCACAGATGGATATGAATTGCAAGTTGTAGCTGAAGTTTCAAAATCTTTTCAGCATGTTTGTTCACATAGTCTAATGACTTCAAAGTATTTTAAAATTAAAAGATAGTGCATATGTAATTGTTTCAGATTCCAAAGTTCCGAGACACGGTATGTCTGTATTATCTAACTAATAGCCTATTAAGCTCCACTTATTAACCTATCAGGTCACTTTCCTTTACTTAAACCTTTACTAAGGACATCCATAGAGCCATAAAATAAATACAAAGCGTATTTTTATATCAATTGCATAAGAACCTCACTTTGCTCGTGGCAACTTTTAGACACGGTATATCCTTGGTTAATATAATTGCAATCTTTCAAATTTGAGCTCCAAACCACAAGGCAATTGGATTTTGTCTCATTTTCCCGAAACCTTGTCTCTTCTAACCTGTAAACTTAAACAAAGGACTCTGCAATAGACAAACTCCAAAGGTGTGGATCATTTTACATTATGGTTCCCTTGGCTTCTGGTGGGATTTCCAATTAAGATGCAATCTGTTATCTGTGCAGACGAATAATAAGCACAACAAAGCCATGGAGGAGAACCCCCCCCTGAATTCATATCAGACCACTTGAAATAACCATCAAGCCCTCGCCTATCTGATGCACTGCCAATACCTGCTCACTTTCCCAATTAAAACCCCATGCAGGTTGTTCTCCTGTTAGTAAGGAATGTATTATGGCCACTGTCATTGTGACATATAATAGGTAGATGCCAGCTAACTGTGTGGGTTGGGAGCATTTCCATGCTGTTTGTGGGCTTCTTTTCTTATCTGAAATCAATGTGTGTGTGTGTGTGTGTGTGTGTGTGTGTGTGTGTGTGTGTGTGTGTGTGTGTGTGTGTGTGTGTGTGTGTGTGTGTGTGTGTGTGTGTGTGTGTGTGTGTGTGTGTGTAGCTGTAGCTGTAGGTGTGTGTGCTTTACATGTGTACACCGACACCACTGCATGCTATGAGAGGGTATTATGGGTCAGCGCTGATGTGTTCTTCTATGATAATTAGGACTATGCTGTGCCCAATCAGACGGGGAGGCTGCTAATGAAAGCACAGCATTGATAACCTTCATTTCACAATAAAGCCAATTACAACATGAAAAGCAGAGGGGTGGGCGGGGGTCAGGGGGAATAAAAACAGATGAAAATGAATTGCAGAGGGAAGAAAGCATGGGATCACCCATTTTCTTGTGTTTATTTTTAGCATTTCTGTGACTGAATGTGACCAAAACCTTCAAACACATATTGAAGTCAAGCGTTATACTTTCGCTGTTGCTTTGATTTTGGTGTATGTGTGTCTGAATATGTGTTAATGGAAGCAAGCTATAGTTGCCTAGCAATGAATTTGATCTTTTTAAAACATAATGTTTCATTTTTGTTGGAGTAATGAAAGGAGCCATGTTACATTTTTCAAGTGTGGGAATTGCCGTTTTTGTATCAGGCATGCTCACAATGCTTGAGGTTAACCTTAATGTTATTATCATGTAAAGCAGCACTATTTGGTCCAACTGTAGCCTCAAACATGATATTATCCAGGTGTTGCTTATATTGAGCTTGTGCAGTTGTGGTTTTGTGTGTGTGTGTGTGTGTGTGTGTGTGTGTGTGTGTGTGTGTGTGTGTGTGTGTGTGTGTGTGTGTGTGTGTGTGTGTGTGTGTGTGTGTGTGTGTGTGTGTGTGTGTGTGTGTGTGTGTGTGTGTGTGTGTGTGTGTGTGTGTGTTCTTTCTTGTGCATGTGTGTGGGTTTCTGCTTCACCAAGGGAAATGCTGGCTCGGCAGGGAAAGATTTGAGAATTTCTAGCTCCGTTGAAGGTTGATAGGCACACATCCCCCATACATCCCCGCAGAGATTAAGCACCATGGGCTCTCCTCAGGGCAAATTGCACCCGTAAGAAAACATGTCTTTTCCATCCTATGTCTTCTGTCTCTCCTTCCAACACGGACCCAACATACACAAAGGCCTGAGCGCTCATTAAGGTAAACACATGTGTACGCACACCTACACATGTGTACACACTCAGACAGGCAAAACATTCTGGATCCTGATATTCTTGTGTCAAGGCAGAGAGAGAAAGGGGCTAGTTTAGACAATGTGGTTTAATTAAGCGCTGCCATCGCCCTCTGAGAATCGCTCCCAAATTTGACACTGTTTTTCAAATGTCACTGCCAAGTGCTTTACTTGGAATGAAATGTGAGTCGTTATTCAGATTGTGTCAGATACATGCTGCTTTCTTTTTTGGTTTCCATGGAATAGAGTTGTACTTAATGGTAATTTAAAAAGCATGTGTCACGTGGTGTCTTCAGTATGATGTTGCTATAGGAACTCTTCATTATGACCTGAAGCTGAATAATCTATAAATACACAGTCAGCCCATATGAACTGGTACATACAACATGGCTGATAGCCACTAATTGAACAAAAAAAAAATATATATATATCAAGAACAATTTATTTGTCATTATTTTTGTGTATGCTGCCATACTGTAGGGCAGGCATTTTGAATAGCAGCTGTGCACTCAAACAACGTCACATTCTGATACTAGTTTTAAAGAGCCACACTGTTGACATACTTCTTAAAAGAAAAAAAAATATATATAATAAAACTTGGCCCTCTTAAATATAACACATGTTCTACACTCAGAGAGAGAAGTATAGGATATATTAGGCACACTTCCTCCAATGGTTGTTGGTCTGGAATCCTATTTTTCTCATTCTTGATTATTCTAAACACTGCAGGAGCCCATTCTTTTTTTAGTACTGAAATGATGGCATTCAGATGTGCCTCTGCTTTAACTGTCTCAATGTTTTTTATTGTGTTCACATACAGTACAACTTATTCCACCAAGGCCTGTTACTCTCTCTGTGTGTGTGCCTGTGTGTTTTCATTTTCTTCCTACTACGTCTCCAATCCCCTCACTGTTTGAATTCCCTGATGTCCTGTGAGTTTGGGCACTGATATCAATTGGGCAGCGCTCTGTCTGCGCCTCTAACCCTCATCTCTCAACAAAGAAGCCTCAACTGTGCCCAGTAGAATCTACCCAGGATACTGTATCAGCTGTATGGTGCTCATTACCACAGCTGGACCAAAGGGACCTGCTCACTGTGCCATCAAAAGAAACATCATGTGTATAAAACTCTGAAACAGTAGTGATATCATGTGTACCTTTAGTATAGACATGCCGTTACAAGTCAAATTATTTTACCTTCTATTAAGGTGGATTTCTTAAAGTTTCAACTACAGGTGCTGAGGCCGAGTCATCAGCACCTGTAGCTATGCAACATGGTCTTAACCTATAATCAAACAGAGGTTGTCATGCTATTGTGGGTTGCCAGGGATTGGAACACAATTTGTCATAAGTGGGTTTGGTATATTTTGTGGGATTCTTTTATTAAAAAGAAAGAAAAAAAAACAGTAGGTGTTTTATGGCTTTTACAGAAAGCAATTTTGAGAGAGTTGAAATGTGTCTTTCAGCACATTTAGGGTAATGCTTATTAACTATGTTGTAGGTTTATTAATCTGGTTTATATTAAACATATATAATTCAGGATAGTGTAAGGTAAGGAGTATGAAAATGGACTATGTATTGTGTCAGTGGAGTGCCCTTATATGGAAGAGCTTCCATGAGATATGGTTGTGTGTGTGTGTGTGTGTGTGTGTGACCAGATTTTTGCTGGTCTATAGTCTATCTAGTCTTTGTAGTGGTGGCCACCATGGAAGGTATAGCACAGCCCTATGGGCATTCCACATCGATTTGAATTGTTTTCATTGCACCTCTATGGCAGAGCACAGGACTTTGTTGAAATTTTAATGGATCTTTGACCTAGATTCGGTGTGTGTGTGTGTGTGTGTGTGTGTGTGTGTGTGTGTGTGAGAGAGAGAGAGAGAATGCGTGTGTGAATGTGTGTCTGATGTGTGTCAGTCTTGCCACTGCCAGCAGAAGAAAAACATTTACCATCGATGGGGGAAGGGGAGCTGAGTAGAAATGTAGTGCTAGCAAGAATTTCTGTCACATGAATTTATCGTCTGCACTAGACTGTATTCACTTTGAAAAGGAAATAATGAAGTCAGAAAAAGAAACCCTGCTGATGAACGTGCATGTGGCTGCACTTCCTAAAATTCAGTGCTGTGCTGTGTACCATAATTTGTCCCTCATTTATGCATTTATGAAATAATCACCCGCAGGGTTTTTCGGTCTACCGCAAAAAGCTGCTTTGTCTGAAAAAGCGAGGGACTGAAAAAGTAAGACAGACAGAAGCAGAAAAAAGGACTACTCATCACTGACAATCATGGCATAGCTTAGTGTATGCACTGACAGGGTAAAAACTGAATTATAGCTTTCTTCGTTTCAATTTGGCAGCTTGTTCTGCCCCAGCCACTTTGTTTTGTTGCTAGTAGAGCAAAGACACCTCTTAAGCAAAGTGACGCCTCTTCTGGAAATGGAAGAATGAATAGCCCACTCTACAATAATCATCTTCCAATGACATCAAAAAGGTCTGCCATCTCGCCTTTTTTCTCAGAATGATTTAGAAACCTGAGATTGAGGCAATTTGAGCATCAATTGAAGCATCTTCATAACACCCTGAATATGACAGGCACGGTTAAAATAAACATATACACCTTATAAACTAGATGGTTTAATTGAATGATGGCTGCCTTTAGTTATTCTTTCACTACAGTAAATGAGAAGTTAATCGGTGATGTTAATGTAATACATATTTATGTTTAATTCTCAAGTCAAGGGTAAGACTTCTGGTCTTTTCAAAGTCAAGCCTTGTATATACAGTATGATTCAACTCAGACTCACACTTCATTGGACAGTATCTCTGATCTCTAGAAGGTAACCTAATGTGCCCTGGTTTATATATATATATATATATATATATATATATATATATATATATATATATATATATATATATATATATATATATATATATATATATATATATATATATATATATATATATATATATATATATATATATATATATATATATATATATATATATATATATATTATTTAAGATATATATTTATTTATTTTATATTTATATTTTGAGTCTAAGTGGTAGCCACTTTTCCGTATCATCACATAGCATGTCAACAGTCAGAATTGTTCAGTAATAAACACACCCATCACTTAATTAGTGGAATTGGCTGCCACACATCCTGCTGCATGGCGGATATGGACCCTTGACTGGAACTAGGAGTAAACTAGTACCAGAAATGGGTTGGTAGAAGAGGATTCCTCATTGGGTGATTAAAAGTAACCTTTAGAGATATAGAGAAGCTGTTAGCGATGCCCTTACTTTCCCTGCAAATGCCATCTTAGAACTCAGGTCTAATGATGCTACAATAGTTTCAAGGCAATTGCACTGCTTCTAATTTGATCCCGAGGCATTGGTCTTGTGAGTGGTAGATGAAAAAAGAAGGAGAGAGAGAGAATGCAAAGGTATATGCCAATCCAACAATCAGGTAGACTTACAGTAAAGCAAGAGGACTGAATTATTTAGAGCCATAAACTATCCAGATTGATGGTCAGAATCAAAAAAAGGTTGAACCAGTTTGAACCAAAGGGGGCATGCTTTATTGATTTTTTCTTCAAACCATGTGTGAATGCATTTTTTTTATCATGTTAACAATAGCTGGATGGATCAGTCATGCTAATAGTAGACAAGCTAAGAGTGTATCGCCTCTGTTGTGTTAGGGAATGGAGGCCATGCTGCAAGCAATGTGGTCCCAATATCAACATTGGCAACATTAATTACTATGAATTCATGCATGAAACAACATGATTTTGAGCATGTAAAACCTCTTGAAAGATAAGGATTGTACAATGATTAACAATGTAGCATGCATCCCTAAAATGCAATATATAAATGAGTTCTACAATTGAAGGATATCCATTATCATAGTTCCCGAGTTATTACGCCTGTGAAACACACTGCACCTTTACTGATAAGACAATTATCTATGAACACGGTTTTAGTACTTGTTTACAACATAAAAAAAGCGTTACATAAGTTAATATCTTGCTGGAAGAATAGTAGGACCTACTATATGTGTTACAACATGTATGGACACAGCTAGTTTATATGCAGTTTAAAATATTTTGATAATGTGTGTTAATGCAGGTTTTGTGTAAATTCTAACAAGTTAATGCTGGTAAAGTTGAGGACAATATAGCAGACAAAAAAATAAAACAAAAAAATGACAAATGGGCCATACATATTTGTGAAATTCACTCTAGGAGACAGCAGGCTGTATGGTGAACTGCCTGTGTTCCCTGCTCTCACCTCAGGGAGTCCTAAGGCTCATAATCACAGTCCAGCATGAGTATGCAGATGGCCTCCAGTTATACTGTGACCTCGCCAGATCTGCCATGCATCAACTGTCTCAGAAAAAAGGAGCCTGAACAAAGTTTTTGGGACCTAGTGGTCTTGGATCAGCTTTTCACAGTTGGGGCTTAAGCATTAAGGAAAGTAATTTCCCTTTTTCACATCTCACTCAAATCTTTCAGCTCATCTTACAACTGAAGTTTGAAAGTGGGTACGATGGAGAGCAGGTGTATGGTGATTGGGATCAGTGTAGCAGAAAGCTGTGAGATTCAAGGGACCTGGCCTAACAGTAACAGTATGCTGCTCTCCTCTCGACACCCTGCCAGGCCTCAGCTGAGAGCCATCTGTTAAGGCGACACTGCACACCCAGATATACAGTATGTTTGTTATATTGTATGATTGTCAGCAGGGAAACCGCTTATCATCAAGATATAATTACATGACACAAAGGTTATATATTTGTCTAGCAAATCCAGATTGAAATGTTCTAAATGGATAGGAACCGTGTCTACAGTTGATAATGAGACATTTTCAGTCTGTGTGCACGGCTGCTGAAATGGTGTCATTTATTATCATTATATATAATGAAAACGATATGTTTATATTTTCAGTAAAGGCTGACCATTACGGGAAACAAATCCATCACCAATGGATACTGTTGTTGGTTATTGTTTGTATTGATTTTGTGCACTCCGTGTTTCCCATGCTCACATCACATGGTTTCTCTGTTTTGATTGGGCAACTGTCATATGCGTAGGGCCCACTTCATAAAACACATGTGCAATAAAATTCCTAGATTGACTTTGATCCAAATCTTGGGTATTGGTTTGGTGCAATATGTAATCAGATAGTCTTATGATGACTAAGACTCAGAGTATAACCGACATGAGTATGAACATGCGTTTAGCAGTGCATAGTAGATAGAGCAACTTTGTCACCTCTATGGAAGAAAACACTACAATGAAGCTGTTTCCCTTTGCTATGAACATCTTTCACACCTATCATTGTAGCACAGTTTGAGTCACTTGTTCACCTCCTCTAGAAGACTTGTTAATCTTACTTCTAAACATATGTCAAAACTCAGATTGATAATATGCAACTTGTAGCCAGGCATTGCCTTTCACTTTGACTTTAATAACGGTCAGGATGATCACCTGAACATATACGTTTTGCACATATCGTTCATGCCTCTATCGCTGTTGCTGTTCTACTATGTCACATGTAATTGGTTGTGGGCTGCATATTTGTGTGTATTTCCACACTATTTTTTACTTCTGGTTTGAGGAACTTGAAAGTCATGTCTGCTCCCACTCTCACTTGCAAGCTCCATCTGGTGTGTATGCCATTAAATGAACAGACATGGTGTCGCAGTGGGTTTATTGGTGTTTGCTCACATAGCTGCATTCATCTGCAGTCTGAAAACATAGCAACTTGGATTTTGTTTGGAATGAACTCTTGCCCATATTATCCTTATCCGCATTAAAGAAAATGTTACACATTATTTTAAGCTATATTTTAAGTACTTTTGATAATTATTTTATTTTGAAATGTTTCTATAGTTGATAAATATCATGAATTGTTAGCTACACATAGTTTAAAAACAAATTCCCAATTAATGTATTCTGCCTGAATGTGATAGGATAGTCTATATGAGGAGCTCCATTTTCAGCATATGTTAAAAAAATTCTTTGCATATTAGATTTGAATTCATTAATACTACGACATGCAATTAAGTATATTTCCATTTTTTGAAGCGACATATGTGAGAATCTATCCTGGCTGCAATATTTGAATATAACTTAATGATATTCATAGGAGAGAGAGGTACTGTGCATCTATCCTTTCACAAACTCTTATAAACTGTTAACTCGTATCATATATCTAAAGTAGCCCAGCATATTTAGCTATTCAAGCACAGATGTGCCTTGTTTACAGCTCTACTATAAATATGCGTTTTTATTTGGGCCAACGGGAGCATTTTTAATCTTTAAGTCTACTTCTAACATTGCATGGGACCAATTGTTGTTGCAAATTTACACATGAAAGAAAGTGCCCAATTTGCAAGATTGCGAGAGCTGACGTGGAACTCAATTACTTCGCCCCAACTTCATGGTTGCTTGATCAATCAAAGGCAACTTTGTCAGATGTTATGCAGTTTTTCATAGACCTACGGGCATGCCAAAAAGGTATCCATGTACATACACTGCAAAATACAGACACACACATACAGATGGACACCCACAAACCACCCCCACAATTTTCATTTGACATCAGAAGGGAGTACTTGATCAAACCCTATATTTGAAATATCCATTTGCATGCTTTCAGTGTGCTTTGATGATCAGTGTTCCTCTGCAACATACTAAACATAGCTCTTAGTTGAATAGATTTGTGGAATTCTACCTTCCCCTATGATGTGTGCAGCTGCTACTTTGGCAGGGGATGTTGTCTTAGCTGAGCCCTTGTGACATAGAGGGAGAGTTCTTTGGTGAACTCTGAATCTCTTGAGAAAGGTTTTCTGGCCTTCATATGTTGGTTGGGGGTGGGAGGCTGGGGCTTGGCCATTCCAGAGGCTCAGTCCCAGCACATCATATGCTCCAGATAGTTGCATTCTTATTCCCGCTCACTCACTATTAGTAACTTCCTGCACGCTCACTCTCACACAGCAGCCTGGGCCCACAGCCACCTTTTTTTTATCACGTCCTCTTAGTTTAATCATCTGGGAAAATATTTATTCATGGTCCATCGTCATGTGTTAAATAAGTTGTATCCCCCCCCCCACACACACACATAACTGTCACTTTGAGTCTCAATGATAACTATATGGTCTGAAATGGGGAGAATCCTGCTAGATCGGTAGTCTATAAACCAAGGTGCATACCGTGCCATACTAGGTAGATGTTTTTCATCGTTTTGGCTTTAGTCCAGAATAATGGATTTCACACAAAGACCAACACTATTAGGAGTTTAATTACTCTCAGTGTTATGTTGTTTGGGATTGTTCACATCTTTAGTGGGTTGACAGTGAAAGCCTAATTCTCTTGTTTGACCCTCAGGCTTATTTATAAACTGCTACAATTGTATACATATTTCATCAGGTGTTACAGTAATTGTAACATTTAAAATCCAATGGAACTATAGCAGTAGAATAATTATGAATTCTCAATTTTCACTGTACTATTGAATTTCCAAACATATTTGCAATTTTACAATGTAATATATATATATATATATATATATATATATATATATATATATATATATATATATATATATATAGCATATTGTGATAAAGTTCATATATATATATATATGTATATATTACATTGTATGTTGCCCAGGTGTATATCCGTCTTAATACACCCACCATCACAACCTTTTTACCGAACCTCTTTTTACTAAAATCATCTTAGTGGAATTGATTGTTTTCTCTCCTTTTAAGAAGCACAGTTCTCACAAACAACTGGGACAACATTTGTGGCATACAGGCAAAACCTTATGCTGTTTATACTCCCATGAATAAATATGCCTAGAGCATCGCTGTCACATTCATAGAGCAGCATTTTAAAGAGATATGCCTTAGTGTGCTCTGTGATCAGCACTGTATTGTGCAAATTCGACATGTCCTTAAACTGCTTCAGGCGTTGCGATCTGACTTATTCCCTTGAGTGACTTCTCCTCCATCAAAATCCGTCTTACTATAGTATCGTGCTTAGTGTTGCTTGCCCACAGAAATAGCAATAGAGAACAGAAATAACAAGGTCGCTGCCAAATGCTCAAGTTTTAAAGAGGCTTGAAATGACATTCTCATTTTCAAAGTCAATCAAAGTCACTTTCATTTATAATATTTGTCCAAAAAAAAGCAAACATAGAAAAACAGAATTTCAGAACATTAAACACAATGGAAACATATATAAATGCACTCTTGGTGGTACTGCTCACAAACAATTGTGCTATATAGTATATAGCTACATTTCTTCCACATACAGTATCAAGTCTTCCTACAGATCAAGTCACACTTATGCTGGAGGTCAAACACAAGTAAGCAGCATTATAGCCATATCTTGTCAGTAAACAATACATGCCTCACATATACCCTGATCAACATCCATAACCATACAATTTTAGAGAAACTAGGGTATTATTTACTTCAATATAGTCACTGCTTGGAGTCACACAGATACAACAGAGGGCAAATACTTGACAGCAGGGATTTGCTATCAGTTTCAAACTTGTATCTGATCTTGTGCTACCTTTATTGTATTTCAAATGTTTCTATGAAACACTCGAATGTCCATTTATTCTCTTCAAAGTCTAGATAGCCCCGATTTATCAAATATCACCGGAACATGTCAAATTTTATTCAATGGTGCTGCACAATGAAAACTCATCATTCACCAATCAATACATTTGCACAGCTCAAGTCAGATGTAAGGATGATGAAATATGAATTATGAGTTTGCTGAGGCCTACTTTTTTTTTTTTTTTTTTGCAGACATCCATCATTGTCAACAAAATGAGTCCGGCAAATATTCAATTAAGACCTCAGGGCTCCATTCCTCATTCATTATTCTGGGGTTAATTTGAAACTGTAGATTTGTCTTTTGTCACTTTCAGGCAAAACATAAATGATGGCTAAGAAAGGAGTCTCACTTCTCATATCCCTCAAGTCAATATCAGGGTGTCTTTCACACTGTTTGTATCAGGTTCTTGTGAAATTGCTAGCATCTATCTGTCTGTTTAGGATGACATATTTGCATAGTGGTTAGCACCACCTTCTCACCTCTGGATTCTCACCTGTATCCTGTTTTGAGTGAGAAGAAACATATTTCTCACACCATTTCAAACACTTGAACATTTCCTGCAAACAACAGTCAAAGGCATACCAGACATAGTGTCTGGCTCAGTCTTAATGTGATGGTTATAACACAATTATTATTTATACATAAACACAATTTTTCACAAAATAATGCACCCAATTCACATGCAATACTGAAATACTAGCAACATATTGAAAATGGAAAGGAAATTAATCTTGTTTTCCAAAAGATAAGCCAATGCAAATGCCTACTGCTTTGTTGGTAATTAGATGATGTGGCACACCATCTAAGCCTACTGTTAGTTTACCATGATGAACACAGGGACATTGTGCCACAGCCTTTAAAAGACTACAAAAGTCTACTGATAGAGTGCTCAGCTCCTTGCAGCCATGCAATGATAACATACAAATGAAATGAATCCAAGTCTGAAAGGAATTAGGTCAGTACATTATTTGTACCCATTTCTTGGTCCTTATTCTACATGTCATGATGTAGAACTGTGATGGTGGGGTAAATGGTTTTTGCTTCTATAGTATGCGCTTATGAGTAGATTCCAGTTTTTACAACATTGCCATGTTTTTATATGTGGGTAACCTACATGTATTCAGGGTTCTAACCCTAGAGTCATATACAGTGTATACCAGTTTATTATTATTATACTTTGTACATTATGTCATGGCTGAACTAACTTTATGCCAGGAAAACTAAGCTGCCATCCAACTTTAACCATGGAACTTGGAACCCACTACAAATTGTGTGCAGCAATGTTTCCCAAGAAGCGACTTATGGGCAAGATAAGATGTTATTCACCATATGGGCATCTTTGTTGAAATTGTTGGACAGTTTTTCTGCTGCTTACATTGTAATGATCAAACAAGTGTGCTATTGGTCTCAGTCCTTTATAAACAAAAGTAAACTAGCTTTAAGTGACATTTCTTAACTTTTGGAAGCCCACAACCCCTATGCTGCTGCTTGTGTCTTTGATTCTGGGCAATTGAGCTGGTTCCTTCTGTTGTGCAGAAAAGTATAAGCAGCTGCTTTTTAAAACAGTTTTTTTTTCTGAATGACCCTGGTGAATTTAAGTTAGAAAACAAAAATATAGACCAAGAAAACTTTCCAAGATAAGACTTAAACGGGGAGTATTTGTATTATCATGTCTATCATGTTTTCCACCTGCCAATTGTTTGAATTTTGTAACTTGGTTTTGAAACTAAGGGATAAAAGTGTTTTTATCAACAGATGGAGCATTTTTAATTTTGTGTGAATGTGCATGCATACTTATTTAAAACCAGACCCCATTTTCTTTGATATTCTGAATTAATCATGAAGTAAACAAACATTCAGCTTTTCCAAATGGCACATTATGTTGTTGCATATACCAGCATAGCAATAGATAGTGCTTACATTTGCCATGCAAGAGCTTCAAGTTAGAATATGTGAGGAAGTAACAGTTTTAGTTGCAGTAATTCACGTTCATATTTATTTTGTCCTGTGAGCATAGGTCTTTGGATATGTTCTGTGTTCATTCATGCAAGCTGGTTTCTCAGGTTTTGTAGAGGTAGTAAGAGTAGCATTTCTTTCTGGTTTTTTTTCTGACCAAGTCTGCAATTTCATACCCACACAGTGCCATCTCACATTGAAACTCTTGACTGCAGAATGTTTAGTCCGGCCTCAGGCTACTGTGAAGGCTGGTCCAGCTCATTGATTGCCTTTTCATCAGGAGGGGGGTGGGGGTGTGCGGTTGAGGAAGAGGTGAATGTCGCGCTGAGTGGCAAGTGGTGAGGGAGCAGTGGGAGAGCCATTGGCTGAAAGGATGAAAGTTAAACATTGGCCTATGGTCTTGTCTCACAGCAGGAGGCAGCTTGTTGCCTTGGGGCAGGGGCCCAGTTTATTGACCAAGCTGGTACTGCTCACCTGCCCCAATCCCTTGCGGCTTCACATATATTTTCCTTGAGCTCCAGCTAAATATTAAGAGATGCCCATGTGCTATTGATTTAAATGTTCACCTTTGTACCCAGCGTGCGACTGCATTCTGATTTCTAAATGTACCACAATGTGTTTAGCTGTGGCTTTAGGGCTTCTTGAAGCTGAAGATGCCAATCTATTGTATCGTTGTTATTTTTTTTGTATCCCAAGCCATAGGGATCCCTAGTCCCAGTGATCCTTGTTCTCTAAATTAGTCCTTCTAGAATGTATCCCATGTCCAGACAGGAGGAAAGGATACAAATAAAATGGAATTCTTATATGCCATTCACATAATGTGAACTCATGATTGTGGATATATTCTCCATGCATGGCTAGATTTAACTGTCACAACTGCCGCCATCATTCCTCAATCAACTGAATTACAGAAAGTGCATACAAGTATATTGATTTCTGCATGATGTGCAAATTGTTGGAATGCCTTTTCTATCCTTTGATATGCCTTTATTAAGGTTTTGGACAGTGTTGAAATAACTAAACAATACACATTTGTTTATGATGTTTTCTTTAACTTATTTTGTTGTTGAAATGTGCATATCCTTTCTACTTGGGAATTATTCCAGTGTCTTTTGCCCACCAGCTGGAATGTTATCTATAGCTGTTTTTTGACTTATTTAATCTAGTCTAATATAATATTTTAGACATGTCTACATTAGATTTTTCATGAATGTCTAGGTTCCAGCATTTCTCCTGGCGTGGCGTTCTGGAGAGGCAGTGATGGAACACTGGTCTGGTCCTTTTGATGAATCTGCATTGTCATCTTATTAATACCCCGCACATGGCAAGGACGGCGGCCATGGGTGTTCCATCTAAATGGATTAAGCTTCCATTCATTACGCCTTACCACCAAAAAAAGAGTGGTAAGGAAAAAAGAAAACATGAGATAAAGGGCTTTGAATCACTCAGTTCATCCTTAGCCCCCCTTTAGATTGACCCCCATCCCCAGACATAAACAGATCAGCTTGTTTTGAGCAAGGCATATACATATATATGAGGGCTTAGTGCCTTTTGTGTCTCTTTTATGTTCGATATACATTTTATTTTTAGAGTCATAGATAGAAGCCTTGGTAACAACTGGAAATGTGTTATATTGATGTAAAAACAATTGTACTGAATCTTGAGCTCAAATATATAGTTTGCATGTGCCACTTTGATACCAGAAACAGTTTTGAATATGCACATGTTATGTTCAATATTGTGTGAAGGTGTTGGGAGATTGACCTGACCATAACCCTAGAGACAATTGATTTGGACACAGGGTCAGACCAACCAAAAGCATTCTTCTTCATTCATCACAGTAAAAGTGTGACTGACGTGTGGCCGGCCGTGTGTCTGGCACACTGCAGGTGGGAGATATAATACATTCAAGCACGCAAACATGCACACACACAGACACACAGACATACACATACACACACACGCACACACACACACACACACACACACACACACACACGTACGCACGCACGCACGCACGCACGCGCACACACACACACACACACACACACACACACACACACACACACACACACACACACACACACACACACACACACACACACACTACATTCACACACACACAAGGTTCCAGCTTGACCTCTACAATGTCACATGTTGCCAAGATGTATGGAGGGGGTTTGCGGGGCGAAAGAAGAGAGATGGGGATGGGGGATACATAAGATAGGTTGGTGGAGTCAACTCTGGATGTATGTGTCTGTAACATAGCCGTTTATGAGGAGACAGTTGCCCCTTTTCTCAAGGGGAGCTGCTTGTTGGCCACAGAAGCTGCTGTGCAAATATTAGCTGTCCTGGTGCACCTGCTGCTATTGTGGGATTCTCCCCCCCTCCCTCTCACTTTCCCACCCTGTATTGCTATTCTCCATTTGTCAAAGACACAAAGGAAGTCGGAGACACAATAGAGGAACATTTTAGCATTGTCTTTGCCCTGTATTAGTGTCCTGACACGGGTTAACATTGATATGACCCCCCCCCCCCCCAATCCCCCAGGGATGGTGCTGCTCTCCTTTAGTCTGAAGTAGGCAGCATTATACCCACGGATTGGTCTGTCACACAGGCCACAATGTTCACAAGAAGCTGACCACTGCTGGCCAACCGCGCCCCGCCTCATCTGCATATATATATATAGCTTTTGAAAGACACACCAGTGTGTGTCAGAGTCTCCGGGTGGTAGGTGGCAGTATGTATTTATGTTGATGGGAGAACTAATCTCATTGTCCCTTTAATCCAAAGAGTTTTGTGTTCAACCTCAATCAACTTTAAATCCTGTTAATACCCCCTTTTCTCATCAATATTTATTCTTCCTTTTAAAATACATTATTCTGGCTCCCATGTTTCCCACTGCTGGACAACTCTCAACCACTTTCAAACATATTTTTGAGTGTAGTTTGAGTTGAAGTTTGCGAATATTTATATTTATGGTAGCTTTTAGAAATGCTTCAGTCAGCTGCATAAATTGAAAGTTAAACATTTAGTTTATTGATTCTGCCTTCAGTGTTTTAATTTGGTCATAATGCTTCTCTTTCTTTCCTTTGTTAATCCCAGTTATAAATGAAATCTTTAAATCTGAAATATAAAACAATATAACACACAACAGTGATGTTGTGTTACTGATTTAGATAATAGAGAAGAAGATGTGTTCACAGCCCACATGGTGTAGTTTCAATTCTGCGCGATTGTGGTCATCCTTAAAGCATGTCTCTTTAAAATGCCTGTATTCTAACTTATATAGTTGTATATAGTTATGTTTATTACTTAGATTGCATTTTTAGGGAAATGTCAAAGGCCCAGTTCAGCTTCAACCAACTGGACAATGTTGCTATACTTTAATGCTACACCATAATATTTGCAATTGACATTTAGCATTACAATGAGTGTTATACACTACATGCACACACTCACAGACACACAATTTAACTTTAATGCAGGTCTTAAGCTATTGTAGATCACTTCATCATGTACTGTAGATATAGCAGTTTTTTTAGTATAATTAAAGTATGTATACTGTATATGTGTTTGACCTCTTAGCTTTTTTAAAAATGTGTTCCTAAACGTAGATTCTCCTGTTGTAGCTTTGCATTTAAAAAAAAAAAAAAAAAACTATTTTATGCAATCAGCATGCAGCATACCATCTTTATACCCCTCTTTGTTTCCTTTAGTCTCATTCTGTGCTGCCCCCACTGTGCCCCCTCTGCTTTTAACTTATTGCCTTCTGCATGCGTGTCAGCAATTTGTGTGGCTGTGAGCCTGTGTGTGTTTGTTTGTGTGTGTTTGTGTGTGTGTGTGTGTGTGTGTGTGTGTGTGTGTGTGTGTGTGTGTGTGTGTGTTTGTTTGCCTACACACAATCACCCATATCTTCACAATCACACACAGAGGGGGGTCCCCAGAGTTGGCCACAATTACTGTTTGTATCGCTCGCTTACTCATTATGGCTGACAGACCACCCTACTTCTTCTCTCCTGTGTTTCCTCCCACATCAGACCCACACACACAACATGTACGTTCACTCATGCAGGGCTAAAGGAAACCATCACAGGGTGTCAGTTGGCCTTTTGTTTCTCACACACACTAAAATAGTGTGTGTGAGAAACAAAAGGCTTCTTTAGAATCTCAAGAGTGTTTTTGTGCAGAACATATAGTTTTTTTTTGTGTTTTTCTCTGTTTATCCTGAAACAAGGTATCTTCAATTACCTGCAGATCAGAAAGTATGCCCTCCTTTCACAGTAAACACCTGGTTGGGTGGCCTGCAATTAATTTCTATATCAAAGGGAAATTAAAATAGGTCAGAAGTTGTGAAGAAGTCTTTGATGTAACCCTTGTATCAAGACAATGTAGTGTGTTAAAGTGCAGATATAGTTATTACCCAGTGCCAGAGGTTTGCTCTTCCCGACTTCACAACAAAATGCGGCATACATATAGCTCTCCAAGCCCAAGTGTTCAATTGAGGGATGACTTTTGTGGAGTAACAATGACAGCCATAGCGTGCATATATTTTATCACATTCATGCACCTAAACAACATTTAAATTGTGATTGCTATCAACCTATTCTGGATTGCTATTGCAGTATTGCTGCTGCTTGCAACATCCCGCCTGAAGTTAACCCTAACACACTTTTGTCAAACAAGGGAAGAATGCAAACAGGGAGGTAAGACTCCAATTAATTGGCCACAGATATGCAGCTACATGAAACCATTAACGCAGTGCAAATGGTTTTAACTTTGTTGCTAATGTAATATAAACTTTAATTAATAAAGTGTGTGATGAAGTGGAGACTTATCAAACAAGCCCTGTGTCCATTAAAGGCCTTAAACGCTCACAGGGCAGGTTTATTAAACCCAGTTTCAAAACGTGTTTATGAGCCCCATGGAGAGAAAACCGGGAGAAATGCCGAGACAGGGAGAAAAACAAATGAGTTTATGTAATTAGTGAAAATTAAGAGCTCTTAATCCAGGAGGAGGAATGTTAGGGAGGTAAGTAAGTATGGAGAGAGAGAGAGAGAGAGAGAGAGAGAGAGAGAGAGAGAGAGAGAGAGAGAGAGAGAGAGAGAGAGAGAGAGAGAGAGAGAGAGAGAGAGAGAAAGAATTGGCATTGCGAGGGAGGGACTGGGGAACTAGTGCTCAACTTACTTGTATTGGCCCCTGAAGAAATGAGCAAGGATCCAGAAGCACA
This sequence comes from Ammodytes marinus, assembly GCF_949987685.1. Classification (NCBI taxonomy): domain Eukaryota; kingdom Metazoa; phylum Chordata; class Actinopteri; order Uranoscopiformes; family Ammodytidae; genus Ammodytes; species Ammodytes marinus. Next base: position 16,773,346 of record NC_137214.1, on the reverse strand, counting down.
CACCTAATAAACACACTCATAATTAAAAAAAAATTGTACACATTTTATTTTTTTATTAAAATAGTGGGGTTTTGTCAAATGTTGATTTTATAATATCAACATAACTTGTATGGCCCGGTCTATCTGAGGGTGGCATTTTCTTTGCTCTGTTTATGACACATCAAGACATGGTTCCACTGACAGTTTTTGCTTCACTAGCCCTGACCTTTTTACAATGAAAACCAGATGTTTCAAATGGACGGACAGAGAAGTGAAGACAGAAGGGCTGTAGCGGTGGTGTTTTGAGAGGACAGGGTGATAGTGTTGCATTTAAAGGGAAAGTACAATGACTCCTGAGGAATTGCACTGCTGCAGAGCAGAACAAAATACAGACTTCACTCACTGCATTATGTCCAGTGGGGTTGTCTTTGCAAAACAAAGCTAAATGGGCTCTATATTGTTTTTATAGCCCTGCCATTCAATGAGGCCAAACAATCCATCTGCGGAATTAAGACCATTCCAGTTTTTTAAGTGCAGCAAAGCAGTTTTTTCACACCCAAGTGAAACATTGTTAAGTATTTTCCCAACATTATCTCAGGTAAAGCACCTCCCATTGTTAACATCAAAAGGCATGAGGCATTTCAGTGTACTTTTCTCACTGCCAGGAGCAATGAGAATGATTGTTCATGCCTATGAGCTCATTTAACCTCTCCCTCCTGTTGAGTGTTCCTGGCACACCATTGCTCTTAATGGATGTTATAGGTTCTTCTGCAGGGCCATTCTTTTGTCTCCATAGAGGAATTATAACTCTCTTCAATAGCAATTTTATTTTTTCATTATCTCATTATTAGCAGACCTTTGAATGAATAAAAGACACACTCATCTACAACTCTTACAGTATATTATGGACTACTTGCTTCCTGTGTTAGCATTGCATGGTTCTTAATCGTTGACCTATACATGAACCAGAGAGCTCCCTATTCTTATTTTTTTTTCTTTGAGTGTTACAGAAAACAAAACAAAAAACAAATCCTTTTACATCTTAGTCCGTCTGGCATTCTGAAACAGCTGGAAGCTATAACATGGAATTTACTTGTGGCAATTATTGCATCCAGCATCTGAGATGCACACAGTCAGCAGCAGACACAGTTGAATTGTGGTCCAGGCTTCGAGCGTTTTTGTCATGTTGTCAATTGATAGTCCTGCCCTTTATAGGCAACCGGAAGCCCACAGCGGGTTTATCATTTTTCAGCCTAAACGGAGATTCTCAAAAGAGAGATGTATTACCATTGAAGGAAACAAGGGACGGCTCTGTGTATATGTGTGTGTAAGCAAAATGACATCCAAGTAGGTAGAACGACGATACTGGAGATCACTCTTGTTGTTGGTGTTTTCTTACAAAAAAAAAAAAACCTGTTGATTAAAAGATATGACATTATAGCCCACAAGGCAGTTTAATATAATTCAATGTCATTGGATGCATTTTTTATTGCTTTCACTCTGGCCTTCCCTCCGACGGACAATCATTTATAAATGTACATTTCTCTGAGGTTTTTGCCCAAATATTTTCACTTTCTGTACATAAACTAAAGTGTAAGGGTAATCGCACTGTAATCCATGTACTGAACAGATGCTGTGATTAACAAGCAACACAATAACACAGGGGTGACACATGTCTATGCTGGTGCTATGGAGCGCTGGGACCATGGTACATGCAACAGCTCTGTCATATGGCTTCCCTAACATTTTAAGTGACAGGGATGTTAAGTGTGTTAAGTGTCCACCACTTTCCACTATGCACTTTGTTCTCCAGGGAAATGAAGTCAGTTTGGGCCTCCTCTGCTGCTTTTACATTTGTAGAGTCCCATAAGGCAGAAACCCATGAATGGCCACTGGGAATACTCTGTCAACTTCCACTTCTGATAAGTAGATGTATACCTACCAACACAGGTAGAGGATGGACAGATCACATTGGGTTAGAATACAGTTTGGGGGAGAGAGCCAGTGAGCAAGGCAAGGGACTAAAGAATAAGTGCATGCTTTGTTTTGAATAGTTCAGTTGCTTATTAAAATGGGGATGGCATGTATGATGGTCATAGCATAAACATGAACATAAACCAGACTTAATTATTACTGTGTTCCGAGAATTGATACACACTCACACACTCAGACACACAAGCACACACACACACACACACACACACACACACACACACACACACGCATATGCACACAAACACACACACACACACACACACACACACACACACACACACACACTCGCAGGCAGACACTCTAAACCTGAGGGGATATGGAGACCACTCAACCTCCATCTGATGAAATTGGTATGCAGCGAAGGTGTGCTGTCCTTCAGTGGTGGCCTACTTTGAAAGTAAAATAGCAACTATTGGAAAAAATAGAATGCCAATACTGTAGTTAATATGCGTGCATATCAGGCTGGTGCAATGCTGTAGAGGCACACACCTGAGAGGAATATGAAACTCATGGCCAGGTGCTCGCTTCCCCGGGAGAGTGGTGGGGACCGGAGGGTTTTGAGAACAGAGGGATGTTCTGATTGTGGGTGGTATGGGAAGTCATAAGCCTCAAAAACACATGCTGTCAACCTGGTTGTTTGAAACGCTCCCATGCAATTCATTTTCTGAGTATAGTTTTTTTATACTCAGATAGTTTTTTTTTAGATAGTTTTTTGGCATTTTCATGCTTTATTGATAGTGTAGAGACATAGTTGAAATGGGGCAGAGAGGGGAGTGACATGCAGAGAACGACCGCGGGCTGGAATCGAACCCGGGTCCGCTGCTGGCCGAGGTCCATGGGGGGGACGCCCTACCAACTGAGCTAAGGGCGCCCCCGAGTATAGTTTTCTTATTAACTGTTTGACGGTCTTGTGAAAGAGGACTGACTTTCTCAGACATAGCAAGTATTGACATTGGTTCTTTTTACTGCACCCATACTAACTAAGAAGGCACTAATATATGTACTGTATAGTTGTACCTACATTATATCTCGTAATTGTTTTAGTCTCAAATTAGTAGATATATTTGCAATGATGAAGACACTCCAACTTACAATACATGTGTCAGAGGAAACGTTACATAATTCAGCCATGCCGTATGAAATGTGTTTGTACCCTAACTCATACATTTTACTATTGGTTGATATATAAATTATATATGATCAATATTTCTAATCTGTTATGTAGGCCTACTGCACTTTTGATTATATTTCTAGAAATAAAAGGAACACATTAAAAGGTAGTAAGAAATCTGACACATTTTGGGTAAGAGATATATCATTGTCCGCCCTCATATATTCTGGACTTTGGCCATTTTTAAAACACAAGCTTAATCAAGGTTAACTTTCTTTTAAAATTAATGTGGATCAGTGGCATTTTCAAGTTATACATGCATTGATCCTTTCATCTTTTTTGACTTCAGACATGTCTTTAGATTCAGTATTTTTTTCCCACATTGGCTTTTTGTACAAAGTCAGAGAGCACACTGACTGAATGGTAAGCCATGTATACAACATGGCACTGTGAAATTGTATGCAGTGTATGTTTTGCTATAGGGCATGTTGGTTCACATTGAAACATCACTCATCACCCTGCCTTTTACAGCTGCAATTTGTATTTGAGCTATTATGGTTTAGTGGTATCTTACAAAGCATATACTATGCAGGAATAATCATTTGTTAAGAGACAGCAGATGTCACAGTTTTGCAAAGTACAGTGAACTGTGTATAAATGCCTTCTACCTTTCTCTTGCACTAGCGTTATATACTTGTGTGGGAAACTTTATATTATTGTACCACCAATGTTTTTTTTGCCTTTCACAAAATGCTGCCTGTGCTGTTATGTGTTTAGTATATCAAGAATTTAAGAGATGCTGCATGGAAACAAAACAGATTGTGCATATTAGAGTCTTTTGTCTATATGAATGTACTATATTCCACACATTTTCCTCCATTTCAACCCACTTATGTCTTCTTGGCAGCTGGAGAAATGCCATCATGAATTTGTTATTACGTCTATATGATATGTCTTGCCAGCATTCAGCAATTTTCCTTCAACATGTGTGCGCTTACGCTTTATATGTCAGAGGCAAATCAGAACATCCATAAAATCCCCATGACAACTAATTGGCCTGAGATAAACATCTGATGCTTGCACCACTTGTGTTGATCTGTTGTTTTTGGCTATTAGGGATACAATGGCAGTTGGTATTGGAACACTTTGATAAGTGTGTATTGACTTTTTTTATGTAATCTATTTTTGGTTATTCATGTGCATGTATACACACACACACACACACATGCACACACACATACACACACACACACACACACACACACACACACACAGGCACACACACACAAACACACACACACACACACACACACACAAGCATGTTTTCTTTGTAGAGGTGGCCTCGATCATAATCCAAAGGCTTGTGTCAAGATCAAGGCCAAAGTGGATTTGTTTGTGTGTGAGAGGCAGTTACAGATGCCAGTAGTAGAGCAGGCTGACCTGGTCAAATAAACTTGACAGAGAACACACATTCCAGAGACCATCGTATGTTATGCCATTGGACATGTATTTGCCCTCATGGAGTTTCCTTTCATGTAGCAACACCTACTGAAAGTGCAGCAGCAGCCTGTGTACTTTATTTTGATCAGCACACCACAGCAACTTCTGTAAACTACATGTTTCACCACATGCCTGTGGACAATTACTAAGACTCTGTGGATGCTGTGCAGACTTTACACCGTCTTCTTTTTCCCTATAATGGTAGTTGTGCAAAAAGAGGACCCTTCCAATACAACTATTGCTTTTAATCTTAACTCTTACCTTACAAATATGCATTGCCTCTGTCTTAATTATTTATAGTTGCATACAAAAATGGGGGGAAATAAAGATTCAATGATTCAAACACACTTTTTTTTATATAATTTAAAGGTGACATATTATGCACATCTTAAGGTTCAGGTTATAGTATTAACATAATTTATTTTTCACCCATTTGCCTATTTTTCATCATTTACACCTTATGTCTGAAAAGCTACATTTGAGTTAATGTCTCTTTAAGGCCCCCGCCTTCCAAAAAGCCCAGTCTGCTCTGGCCAGCTTCCGTGTACCCGGGTTTCTGTTCTTTTGCATCAGCTCTGCTTGCATCTCTGCAGCCAAACCAAAATAATCAAGTTTAGCTGCACATGTACCGTGCGCTATCACCATTATAACTCACTTTTAAGTCAATGTACTACTCTGGTCATGTTACTATCTTAAAATGAGGCTCAACATTCAGACAGTTTCTCTACTTTCTTTATTATTTGTTCTCTCTTCACCTCTCCTCAAGGGTTGTGGTGACTCGAGTACCGCACTCATGTTAGTTCTAAATATGTTTAAGGTAATGGTGTATTGCAGGTTTAGGGAAGTAACAACAAGAAGTATCGGTCAGCACTAGGGTCTTTTATTGGACCCATCCACTAACACACCGGCTACACTTTACAAGTCAAACTTTACAAGGTCCGACTCTGTGCCAAAACATCCCCTGTACTGCCAACAGGTTAATGTATAATCCCTTCCATGTTATCCAGATGACAGGGTAGAAGCAGCTCATAAACACATTGCAATCAGCCACCTAAGAGGTGGATTGCACTTAAATTGTTTGTGACCCACACACCATAGATACCCCTAATTCTACTGTAGCATAAGTCACAAATTAAATTATAGTACTGCTACCGAAGTCATCAGGAATGCAGTGTCATGGTTCTAACCTCATATCTCCCTCTACAGCACAAGAGTAAGCCTATCATTATCACTCATTAAGCCTGTTTCTGTTCTCGCTGACTACACAAAGGATAATTGTAATCAAGATTTAAACTCTGTTCTGTACATCATGTGGTGTCACATGCTGCACTTTAGTGAGCCACATTTTAAATAATAACGAGCTATCTGCCTTTCATGTCACAAAATTATAATGGGGGACCTTTCAATGGCACATGCAAGGTGTGCTTTTTATTCATTTGTATGTGCTCACATCTACATGTTGTTTATTTCCACTCATCAAACTTCCCTCCTGCTTCTTAAGGGATGTGTTGTTTTTGTAATGTTTGTCTTCATCAGTATTTATTTTATGGCACTTATCATGTCAGTTGTCACTTATCATGTCAGCCCAACAATATTTGTTGTCTGACTTTGACTTCATACAGCAGTTGTTGGGCAGCTATTACTCTGCATACATTACGTATGGACTTCTATCAGTCAAAGTGCTAGTGCTGTGGCACGCAATGTTGCAATGCTAATGATGGCTGATTAGGGCATCACACTTTTGAGGTCACAAACCAGCTTTGCAACATATAAACAGCCATCAAACATATACTAGAGAGAGAGAGAGAGAGAGAGAGAGAGAGAGAGAGAGAGAGAGAGAGAGAGAGAGAGAGAGAGAGAGAGAGAGAGAGAGAGAGAGAGAGAGAGAGAGAGAGAGAGAGAGAGAGAGAGAGAGAGAGAGAGAGAGAGAGAGAGAGAGAGAGAGAGAGAGAGAGAGAGAGAGAGAGAGAGAGAGAGAGAGAGAGAGAGAGAGAGAGAGAGAGAGAGAGAGAGAGAGAGAGAGAGAGAGAGAGAGAGAGAGAGAGAGAGAGAGAGAGAGAAAGGTGAGCAGCTCAACAGCAACTGTGGTTTTTTCGGGACTTCAGCATCAACTTCAGAGGCACTCATCTGCAGTTCACAGATGAGTGCCTCTTTTTTCATCATATTCTCCCTCCTTTGGCTTTTAACTATATCCCCAGGTGCCGCAAGGTGCATCTTACATCAATGCATGTCTGTCGTGACACCGTCATGTCACCAGAACATGTTGTGTGAAGAATAGTCATCAGGAGGTGACATGATGGAACCTGTTATACAGACTCAATCACATTGCGGCACCAATCCCATCCTTATGTGTGTGTCTGTGTGTGTATTTGGATGTGCGTTTTAGAGTCAGTCACAGCACCAGCTCTCTTTAATGTGACAGGAGACTTTCAACTTCACTGTATGTACTTGTCCCTGTGTTGATTGCCAAGGATAAACCTATTGCTTCTAACACACATGGAGTCAAGTTGCCAGAATGAGAACAAAGTAATTTCCCCCTCCTCTTCTCCTCATCGCTCAGCAAACCTTGACATTTCTAAGCACAGAAATGTGAAGTATTTCTTAAGTCCTTTCACGCCTCTGTAGAAAAATTGGATCAACCTATCTGTAACGGTTGGGTCTGGAGGACACAGGCGCGGAGACAGTATAAGTAAAAAAGAAGATTTATTTTAGGAGAACCCAGCAGGGTGTTAGGACCGTGATCCGGGGAGGGAAACTGGCTGGCATGGGGGTCCAGGGAGAGAGCAACAGGGCAAGTCCAGGAGGCTGAGTGGGAGCAGGCTAGAGCAGGCAGGCAGGAGGGGTCCGCGGGGTAGTGCTGGTGGGCGAGGGCTGGAGCTGGTGGCTGGAGTCAGGCCGGGAGAACTGTGGCAGAGAAAACAGGAGTTAGCCAGGAAAAAGTGAAAAAAAGCGGAGCTGCAAACAGGTGAGCAAGAGAGAGAACTGACTGTGTGGAAACAGAAGCTACAATCTGGCAGTGTCTGGAAGGTAGGCCCGGGTATAAGAAGAGCAGTTGATGACGATTGATGGCAGCTGTGAATGCTGGTAATTGACTCCAGCACACCTGGCTCCAACCCTACAATTAGACCAGCACAAAGACAAGGGTGAAAGGGAAAACACAACACAAGGCCAAGAGGCCCAAGCGGGATCATGACACTATCGGTTAACCTTCACAAGAACAAGACATAATACTTAAGCGGATTTCTTAAAAATAAAACATAAGCATGATCATCTTTTCCTTGTTTGACAACCTTTCATGTGCCACTTTTCTTAGCTATTTGCTTAGACACACCGGCATCTTAGATTTTTCGAAAAAGCAATGATGGCTACACTGAGGGAAAAACACAACCTGTAGGTATTATTAATAGTGCTGTTCTTATTTGTATTGTCTTGACATATTGTATTTTTTTTTTAAGTGAGTGTGGCCCACAACATCGGAGTGCTGCACAAGCCCATCAGTAATTATTTTAGTCCAGACCTTACAGGGGTTGATCCAATAATTACACAAAGTAAATTCATATATGTGAGGCCTAAACAAAACCACTGTCAAATACAGCAAAACATAAAGCGAACATCTTCTTTAGTATTAATACTATTCAATTCAAAACTGTTTTTCCCCTCACTTGTTAAGCATCCTATTTCCATGCTGCAATAATGAAAAAAGAGACTATCTAGGTTACTCATATAAAGGGTAAAGTTTCATGAAAAAAGATAGATAGAGAGCAGATTGTGTTCTGTCAGCTGTCAAATGTACAAAAAGCAACCCTGTCAAATACACTCCAAAGTAGGACAGTCACTGCACAGCAGTTTTTATTTCAGTATAAATTACACCCAGAACATGTCTTGTCCTATTTTACACACATAATTGTATTGTCACTATGCCCACCCTCAAATATGTCACCAAAACATTGGTCCATTATGTTTTCTTTCTCTTTTTTCACCTCAGTTAAAATGCACACACGTTGTCACAATACAAACACAACCACATTTGTGGGACTAAATGCTTCTACAAAAACATATTGTCTCATTTTGTATATCTAAACATAGCAATTACACTAAGTGCAACATGTGAATATCAATACATACATTTTCTTCCAGTGGTCTTTTTGACAAAGCCCTGCTACTATGTCCTGTTGTTTACCCTCTTCTTGCACTAGCATTTACCTAAAATGATTAATCTCTATAAGCACAGGGGTCAAACAAAAATTGATACTCTATGTATCCTCTTGTAAGAAGGACCACAAACACATGTCCTTATATCTCTTTTTAAAAGTGACCATCAGTACAGGTGGATACCTTCAAATCTTCACTTTGTCAGTTATTCTTTAGTGTACTCTGGAGTCCCTCTGTAGGCTTTGTCGTATGGTGCTGTGAGAGGTAATAGAGACCACGGGGGCATTGGTAATCCTTTCTGCTGTCCATGGAACAACTTTTGACTTACATTTCTGTTCTTCATCCCCTCATAGTGACATGGGAATCGGCTTCAGCGTTGTCTACTGAATGCATAAAGGTCGGCACGGCGTAGTGGTGGGGTCTTAACAATTCCAGGGGCAGCCATTTGGACCATAAACCGAGTGCCCCACCAGAGCTCAAGCGCATTGGGTCTCAACGAGCAGCTAGACTCAGCACAACAGAGAATGGTTTCCTCAGAACTTGATTGGCTGTCAGGCTCAATTCATTGGCTGCCCTCAGGAGCATGTCTCCATGACCAATTTGAGAGGCAGAGTCAGAACCTTCCCACACTCCCTGACTCTGAAAGAGGAGAACCAAAGGCATGTGTAGATGTGGGCAGATTAAATATATACTTGTTAAAAAGCTGTTTCGAAGCCCCCCAGGTCATTGGAAATGCTCAGAGTTATTGATTTGAGGGATTTTTTTATTTATTTCCTCAGCATAGTTGTGTTGACTCTTGTTAGTTCATTGTTTTGAACAGATTACTTCTGTGTTGGTGTAAAAAGCAAATGTGTCACCTGAGAGTTGCTACAACATTATCGCTCCACCCTACATAAAAATGAATCTGAAATGCAAGTATTAAACCAATAATGAAGCCTATTATTGGCTTTCTTTAAGTCTTGTGGATATAGTTCCCGATTAAATTCAAATTGGAGTAAATCTCACCAGTACTATATTTCTCATGACTACTATATTTTTTTTCTTTTAAAATATTGTTGTTAAAATCTTAATCTAAAAAGTAATTGCCGAAAATCAAAAAGTTTTGCAAGTCATGTATAATCATGACGTTCCCTGACTCTGACCCCCCCCCCCCTTTTTAATAGACATGTCCATAGGAAACATTAATCATTTGCAGTCCTACACTCCTCTGCTCTTGTTAATAGAAACATGGAAGGGGGTCACTGAGGGAGATCTGTGCTGTCTCAATTAGAAGAGGAGGCGTTTTTTCCTCTCTCTGGGCCCTGCTCCAGGACCAGCTGTGTACCTTCACTGTGGGCTGAGCCTCTCCCTGCATACTGAAAACATTACTGGCCACAGGTCAGAGTGTCACTCTGCGGGAAGTATCCTGCTCCCTTTACGCCCACCTTTTATTTAGAGATCTTGAATAACCAGAACCAGATGCTTTTTTAAGATTGAAGGACATTCAACTCCTATTACAAGTAGGCTTAAAAAAGTCAAACCCTGTTGAACTCGGGCATATATGTTTTATTTGGAATTGTGTTATGACACTTTGAGGTGGACAACACTCTGGAGAATGCTTGTCAAATAATCTGTGGATAGCTATATCCCACCGATCTGCTACCTGTCCGTATGTGTGTGCGCTGAAAAAAAAAGCTGGTTTTAATACACAGCCTAGGCTCCGTCATCGGAAGAGATATTCACTGATATTGACAAAAAAGTATTTTGACAAGCGTTCTCCAGAATCGCTGACCCTGCCTTTAACACACTATCAACAGTCTCCTTCATCTTTATCATTATTAGCCTCTTCCTCCGTTCCATGTTATTAGTAGGCATGGTGATGATTGCATGGTTGAGAGCTCCCCACCCAACTGCTGTGCCACTGCTTTGGCTCACCTTGAGTGTATGAGTATTAAAAAGACTAGCTTCAACATTCTCACTTTATCAAGGTTAAAGCATGGCAATCAGTGGTAAACTAACTTTCCCAAAATGACTCAAAGTTGTGCTGTTGGAAAAACAACTTGGAAACATGTATATCCAGACTAATAACAGGTGTTATGTATCTCAGCCATGTATCTTGTTTCCATGTATTTTATGTCTCATTTATATTGATGTTTGTTTTTCATTCTGTTTAAGTATGTTCTATCTATGCAGTTTGGCAAAGCTGAATGCACAATAACTGATTTCAAGCCTCTAAGAGATAGCTGGAGTAGTGGATAGAGAGGTGTGTATTAACACAATAAATAGGCTTTTGGTTTGAGAAAGATATGTGTTTAGCCTTGGTCAATGGTATAAATTGGTCACAGCTGGATTCCACTGGTCAATTGCTAGGTTCAGATCTCACACACATTCTATTTCTGAAGGTCTCTCTCATTATTCCAGCTAGGACTGGACCGAGCACCTTTCTACCCTCTCACAAGTCTTATCTTTCCAGTAAACAAGCCGTATCCTGCAAAGTCTTTGCTCACTATGTTTTTATACTCTTTTATTTATTCACTCATGGTCCTCCCATCATATCGGTTTTGTTTGTTTTCCCCCTGACGTCCATCAGGTTTTATGGACGTCTTGAGGGAGTTCAGTATCTCTAAAATAGTCTATATACTGAACTTCAAAGGTTGTGTGTGTGTGTGTGTGTGTTTTTTTATATATATATATATATACAGTGTGTGTGTGTGTGTGTGTGTGTGTGTGTGTGTGTGTGTGTGTGTGTGTGTGTGTGTGTGTGTGTGTGTGTGTGTGTGTGTGTGTGTGTGTGTGTGTGTGTGTGTGTGTATATATATATATATATATATATATATATATATATATATATATATATATATATATATATAGGCCTGTGTGTGTGTGTATAGAGTGGATCTGCAGCATTGCTGAAGCCATTGACTCTCAGAATCCATCTCCTTTAGACCTTGCTGGCAGCTCTCCAGCAGCTCAATCCTCAGCTTGAGTCCCTGAGATGGAGGACAGGGCACATGTTTGCAGGCAGATTGCACATTTGAGGGAATAAATTGCCTCTTAGAGGACCAGACTCCACATTGTCTGTTCCACCCTGTGCTCCTTTGCCTTTGCTGTAAATATGTTTGTTGAAGACCTGTCATTGGCAGTTTCTTTTCTTTCTTTTCGAGGCCAGTCATTTTATGGTGTCTTGTGGCGGGTGCTCAGCCGTATGGTCTGTGTCCGGAAGTGAACATGTGGCAGTGTTTAGCTTTGTAATACACTGGCTTTAATGGACGTCTTGAGGGAGATATTGCATGGAAGGCAACCAGGAATTAAATTTTGGGCCAGCAAACAGACTGGATAGCCAAGTGTGTGGGAAACTCTTCCCAAGAGTATACCTCAGTCGTAAGCTCATATGGTTAAATATGTATGCCAAGTCGTCTCTACTTGGCCAAATCTCTTTTTGCTCAAACATTAACATATTTATTTTTCAATGGAACCTCTATTAATTTGGTAACTTCTTCTGGCAGAGAGAAAGCTTTAACTCCCCCTCCATTAATGGAATGTGTTACAGTTACACTCACCAGAGACTCTTCATGTGTTGTGTTGGCTCCAGTTAATCTTGCGTGTGTTTTGTCAAACATGATTTTGAAGCACTTCTACCTCGACATGCTTCTCAAATCTCTCTCTAGCCTTTTAAGTTAATGCATTGCAACAAATCAGTGTGAAATAAACACTGTTTAATGTTTCCTCTCAAATGTGCATGGCCAAATAAAGTCAAACCATTTGACCCAACATACTGTATGTTAGATCACCATCTGGAACAAGAATCAACTATGTTAGTTTCTAGCTCTACAACATATAGTAGGTGCTTAAAAAGCACGGTTCATATTTAAACTAGGGCTGTCAAAATTATCGCGTTAACGCAGGTTGATTAATTTCTGGAATTAACGCGTTAATTTTTTTTATCGCAATTAACGCATGTGCAGAATGATCCGCCCCGTGCATCCCACCGGCTCTGTACTACAGCCACTCAAACGTTGCGGCTGACCCAGGATCAGTAGCTGCGCGCAGCCAAACATCACAGCACGCTAGCCCATGCCGTGTTTTAAACTGCTAACGGTCACGTCTTTGTCGGGGGCATAGTATATAAAATCAACTGCCGCGGTTGACAGTTGATGTCGGTATCAACAGGAGGACAAACATTGTCCGCTCTGTTCAGAGCCCGCGAGGACACAAACGTCTGCAGTTTTCAGAGGTGTGTGTGAGTAGACATCAACATAACGTTGGCTTCCTGGCACAAATGAACAGTCCCCTAACGTGTTCGCGCGTACACACACACACACACACACACACACACACACACACACACACACACACACACACACACACACACACACACACACACACACACACACACACACACACACACACACACACACACACACACACACACACACCGCGGACAGTAATCAAGTTGTATTCAAGAATGCACAACCTATAGATTCACCAAATAAATGCCATTATATAGCCTATATTTACCCAAAGACATAGTAAAGAGACAGACCAATTGAATTATGGTGTGGTAGGTATATATTTTAGTTTGATTTAAATTTATTTTCAGTATTAAAACCATCATTTGGATTTTCAATTAATACAAATTCTAATTTTAAATCTACATATCCACCTTCTGTCATTTATCTTTCCGTTCATACAACAGTATACAGAGAAAATTCTAATTTTTCAGGCATATTTCGAATGGTAAAATTAATCGTGATTAATCCACAGAATCCTGTGATTAATCTGATTAAAAATTTTAATCGTTTGACAGCCCTAATTTAAACACATTTTCTGCAGTCTTTCATAGTTTTTCCTGATAAAGAAACAAACCATTTTTATTGATCCCACCCTATTCTACCCAACATCAATTTTCAAATGATTGTGCTGCTTGTAATCAGTAATTTGTTTTGATTTGAGTGATAGCCTGGCACAGAAATAATAAACATCCATGTAACGTGGCTTTACAGTATGTCAACCTTGTACACAATGGCTTCACGGAAACTAGGGAGCTGCCAATAAACACTGCCGTATTGTGCCAAGCCCAAATGGCTCTTTACTGATTGGTTGCTTGGGAGATTACATTAACAAACATAAATATGTGCAAAAAGGATGGCATTGTTGTCAGAGTATTACATTGTAGCCACTGGGCAAGTAGTAAAACACGTTTAAAATGTTGGCAAGGACTTTGATCAGCTTTTGCGGACCTACACTGATGGTCAAGTTAAGCTTACTTGGCAGAAACAAACAAATATAAGGCCATTAATTCCCGGAAAGCCCAAAAAAAAACATTTTAATAAAAAAATAAAAAATACACTTTTCAAAGTTTAAATCTCCTTAGCTATAATCCCAAAGTTGAGGGTGGTTCATAGGAAACTGCCGTTTTTAGAGACAGTGGCAGACCATCTGGATGAAATATGCCACCTATAGTCATCCTCTCCACACACCTGGGGCTCCAGCTAATGTGGCAGCTCCAATGTGTGCAAGCCCCCTAGGGCCCATCAGTCCACATGCAGTGCTCAGAGGAAACATGTGACATGTGGCATAATTGAGTCAGCCAGCAAATAATGTAGCAGAGAACCAGCCAACTGATGCCACTACTCAGTGCCCAGCGGGAGAGCTCTGAGCTGTATAGGATGGCATCAGAAAAAAGGAATGTGCCTGTATGAGATTATAAAAGACAATATATTTTTTTGGTTTAATTTGAGATAGCATGGGGCCCGGGGGTAAGGGCCAAGACAGCTAAGGCACTGACGAATAGGCTGAGAGCACCCTGCTGAGAGTGTGAGATACCTAGTTGAGAGGTTCAAGTGCCAGTAGAGAAAAGAGAATGGAGGAGGTCTGAGAGAACAATTTAGTACCAACAGCAGACACATGCATTAGCTCAGTTTATATTCCCCGTCTATCTGTGGGCCATTCTCTAAGGCATATCATTGTTGCCTAATTTTTATTTTTTTTCTGGCTCAATAGTTAATTTGTCCAAGGTTCATGCCACACAAGACATCCTGCATGAATCCTTGGACCTCACATTGTCCCTATCACATGAGACAGAATATTGTGGCTGTAATGTTGTGTTCATTAGATCTACTTTCTGGAGTGATACTACTTCAAACACATATTACAAAGTGTTTCTTAAAGATCCTGTATGTGACATCGGTACATAAAGGTCCTTCTCATATAATTAGCATATTGTGATAAAGTTCAATATTTTCTGTAATGTACTGATAAACATTAGACTTTCATATATTTTAGATTCATTACACACAACTGAAGTAGTTCAAGCCTTTTATTGTTTTAATATTGATGATTTTGGCAAAAAAGTAAAGAAAAACCAAAAATCCCAAATCTCAAAAAATTAGCATATTTCATCCGACCAATAAAAGAAAAGTAACACAAACAATTATGTTCAGTTATGCACTCAATACTTGGTCGGGAATCCTTTCGCAGAAATGACTGCTTCAATGCGGCGTGGCATGGAGGCAATCAGCCTGTGGCAGTGCTGAGGTGTTATGGAGGCCCAGGATGCTTCGATAGCAGCCTTAAGCTCATCCACAGTGTTGGGTCTGGTGTCTCTCAACTTCCTCTTCACAATATCCCACATATTCTCTATGGGGTTCAGGTCAGGAGAGTTGGCAGGCCAATTGAGCACAGTAATACCATGGTCAGTAAACCATTTACCAGTGGTTTTGGCACTGTGAGCAGGTGCCAGGTCTTGTTGAAAAATGAAATCTTCATCTCCATAAAGCTTTTCAGTAGATGGAAGCATGAAGTGCTCCAAAATCTCCTGATAGCTAGCTGCATTGACCCTGCCTTTGATAAAACACAGTGGACCAACACAAGCAGCTGACATGGCACCCCAGACCATCACTGACTGTGGGTACTTGACACTGGACTTCAGGCATTTTGGCATTTCCTTCTCCCCAGTCTTCCTCCAGACTCTGGCACATTGATTTCCGAATGACATGCAAAATTTGCTTTCATCCGAAAAAAGTACTTTGAGCACTGAGTAACAGTCCAGTGCTGCTTCTCTGTAGCCCAGGTCAGGCGCTTCTGCCGCTGTTTCTGGTTCAAAAGTGGCTTGACCCGGGGAATGCGGCACCTGTAGCCCATTTCCTGCACACGCCTGTGCACGGTGGCTCTGGATGTTTATACTCCAGACTCAGTCCACTGCTTCCGCAGGTCCCTCAAGGTCTGGAATCAGCCCTTCTCCACAATCCTCCTCAGGGTCCGGTCACCTCTTCTGGTTGTGCAGCGTTTTCTGCCACACTTTTTCCTTCCCACAGACTTCCCACTGAGGTGCCTTGATACAGCACTCTGGGAACAGCCTATTCGCTCAGAAATTTCTTTCTGTGTCTTACCCTCTTGCTTGAGGGTGTCAATGATGGCCTTCTGGACAGCAGTCAGGTCGGCAGTCTTACCCATGATTGCGGTTTTGAGTAATGAACCAGGCTGGGAGTTTTTAAAAGCCTCAGGAATCTTTTGCAGGTGTTTAGAGTTAATTAGTTGATTCAGATGATTAGGTTAAGAGCTCCTTTAGAGTACCTTTTCATGATATGCTAATTTTTTGAGATATGAATTTGGGGTTTTCATGAGCTGTATGCCAAAATCATCAGTATTAAAACAACAAAAGACCTGAAATATTTCAGTTGGTGTGCAATGAATCTAAAATATATGAAAGTTCAATTATTATCATTACATTATGGAAAATAATCAACTTTATCACAATATGCTAATTATATGAGAAGGACCTGTACTTATAATATGTTAAGCATTACTTAATACAGTAAACAACTGCGTCCCAGATGCCATATGTTGACAGTATGCACTGGAGTTAGACATATGCCTTTAGCGTTGCTTCTTCTGGCTGCCCAGGAGATGTTGCCTCTTTGATTGTTTCTTCAAACATGCGAGCCGGCGCTTCGGGAGCAGACTGTTTGTTCAAGATTTCCTCGGAGACTCCCACCTTGGGTTTGAGCAGAGACATTGTGATGATTAGCAAAAATGCATGCTGCTTCCTTGTAAAGTCATAGGTTGGAAAAAAAAAAGAATCTTAACCCTTATGCCCCGTTGGTGGAAATTTGTGTATCTGGGGTCGCATTTTTTAGATAATTTTGTCTGTGATTGTTCCCTAGCCATATAATTTGGTAAGGAGGTGTGTTTTTCAATGAAGTTTGGATATTCTGAGTTGCATCCATATCTACTTAATTTTGTCTGTATGAGATGTTTTTGTTACACTGGGACCGTTAACTACACAATTTGTACCATTGACTTCCATTATAACGAAATAGTTTGACCCCCCCCCCTTAAAATTAAAGTGAAAAATTATTTTGACTGTAATTTCCCATTTCTCTGTAGTAAACTTGATAAACTTATGTAAAAATAAGGTCAATAAAAAATGCCCCATTTTAGCCCCCCCCCCCCCCCACCCACCCACTAACCTCTATGGTGACCCTTTACAACAAATTGGCATCCTTGTATAATTCATGGCTGCAAACCAATAAAAAAAATACAATACAATGGTTTTGTTGTGTAGTTACATCTTTTAGTCAGAATGGTTGAAGTGAAAAAATATTTTCCAGGAGTCAGTCTGTGTGAACTCAAATCACATAAACTGAAATCCTTGTGTAAAAAGATGCCATTTCGTAAACTCATAAAAAGCCATAAAACCAGTATTTTTGATTCCTTGGCAATGGCAAGATAAAATCTGAATTGATATATGTTTTTGCATTCATTTTGAAGGTAAGGCATCACATTTTAGGTTTTAACTCATTTCTAGTTGATTTACTAATTTCATATGATCTCAAACCGAGGAATAAACATGCCAAATGACACAAACGAGAAATTTTCATATTTTCTGTCAAACTTCAGGATTACTGGCCACTGTGACAAAAAATCTAAAGAAAAATGTCAAAGGTGTTCTGATATGGATAGTATGGACTGCTGTCTGCATGTCCATGACAAAATAAGATTGTGTGTGTATGTGTGTGTGTGTGTGGGGGGGTGTGTGTGTGTGTTTGCATGTGTCATACGATATTAGGGCTGCAAATCTGTACCCCTTGTAATTTCTCTCCTCTCATACACACACACAAGCACACTTTCACACACACACATGCACTTACACATGCTCTCTCTCACACACACACACACACACACACACACACACACACACACACACACACAAAAAAAGCAAAAGCTGTAATTTTGTTGTTTTAGTGAGTGGTTTTCATCATAAACAATCATATTTTGATGATAAAAGAGGTGATAAAATGGGTAAATTTTACTATTCTCTTTCATTTTACCCAACTGCATTGTGTTTTCTGCAGTCAAATGGGAAATCAGAGGCAAAAAAAAATGTTTCACTTTAATGTAAAGGTGGGTTGCCAAAAAGTTGTTATACTGTAAGTCAATGGTAGAAATCTAACTTTTTTTAATTCAATTTGACATTATTCAAAAAGTAATAATGCCCCAAATTCAATTGTATCACCTATTGTTCAGATGGGTGAGCCGCTGATACTAATAATAATCAAAGTTAAAACAAATATTGCTATATTGAATTTTAGTGTATTTTTCAAAAAGGTGGTTGGTGGTATATGATCGAAACTGGCATCTAAAGGGTTATTTTTTAATTGTGATTAATTAAATCATGTCATAGATTGAACAACAACCCCTTAATGAAAAATATGGAAAAACAATTGTGAAAAAATATTGATCTTTCATAAATGTTATGCAATTTAAAGGTCAACATACACAAAATGTACTTAACGGTCCCAGTGTAACTTTTTTTGAATAGGGCATAAGGGTTAAGAATCATCTTTCTCATGTCACTGCTTCCCTATTGTGAAAAAAAGAAAATTGCATTCAACCCTCCTCCGTGCTGTAATTGTTTACCATGCTGACCTTTTGTTCTGTACATGGACACCTGTTTCTTTTAAGAGCCTTATGTTATTGAAGTGCAAGTAAAGAGTAATGTGTGCTGACAGGTGGTGTTTCCCCAGAGTGGGGGAGTCAATACTGTGTCCATTATGAAAACAAAGTTCTCTTCATTCTTGGACCAATTTGTCCATTGTGTTCAGCCATGTAACAGAGACTTAATGCCAGTTTATGAGATTGTTGGGGGGGTAACAATATTATTTTACTGGCTGGAGCATGTTGACAGACAGGGCCTAAGGGAAGGATCTGTGCTTATCAACCATCTAAACCCACTGTCACAATGACAGAAATGTCGCCACAGCCAATCAGATGGAGAGGGGGAAGACATATGCAGGACTGTCCTCAGATGTTACAGCTGATGATCTTGCACATTATGTAGTTCCAGCAAAAGGTTACATTTGGCTGCCATCAGTTTAAGACAGGGAATGGCTGTCCATTTTAGTCTGTAATGCATTATACTCTGTATGTTATTGCAACTGGTTGTAGTATGCATCAATTATTAAAACAAAGTAGCAGAAACAAATATGTCCAGGTGTGGACACTTTTTTTAAATTGGCTTCTTTCATCTGTTGATGATGATGGTAACACACCGTTCTGATGTTTTACCCTTCCAAGCTTTGCAACTTGAGTTACACATGCATACATGGCTTTGCTTTCAGATGTTTGTAAATCATTTATTTCATGTGTCATGGAAAATGTTGAAACATATATTTTTTTAAATACAACACTTATAGCATGCTTTACAAGCTTGTTACATTGCATGCAATGTCTAAAATGCAATTAAAAGCATTTTGAAAATATTATTTTTCTGTTCCTACAGCGAAAAAAGATGTAAGAGATGAGCCTGACGACAGAATGCAACAGTTCAAGAAAAAGGCAAAAGAGCTTCGCATCTTGGATGGCAAGACGGCACAGAATCTTTGTAAGTATATACAGTTATGTTTTATACAGCAATTTGCAACAAATAACCACATGTTATTATTATTTTGTGGAAGTACTAAAGTATAAGGGTTTTTTAAACCATGATCTTTGATGTTTGAAATGGCAGTGTTTTTTTTATTTTCACACATGACACCCCAGGCATTTTAATACCTCCATGAACAAGTTGTTTGTGGGAAACAAACCCTCAGCAGTGATGGTGTTTTACTGAGCCCGTTGGGGAAGTGTTTTCTTGTCAGTTGTTTAGCGGTCACCGCAAGTACAAATAGATTGAATCCAAACTCCCTGTCGGTAATCATGTGTAAGGCAAAGTCCTATCAAAATTGAGCACTGTAATGTATTTATTATTATTATTATTATTATTATTTAATCAAATATAAACGATCTTCAAACCTTGTCTGCCTTGGAATCAAACTTAAAACTCAACACATACACCTGCCATCTTCGTAATAACATAATTCATCCAAAATCCCTAAATATAAAGTATGAAAATGAAATAGTGCACATAAAATAGGTGTTGAGTGGTGGAGCATTTGTTCTTGTTTTCGCAAAATATTCCCGGTGCATTTGCAGCCTTGATATACCTTACCTCAGATACACAATGTAGAAGATGATATCACCTCATGAACTATAAATAGTAGATGATAAGATTGCATGTAACCCTTCCTACCCCTTCCTCTAGCCCCATCTTTTTTTTTTACCTTCCTTTATTAAATGGTGGTAGAGGGGTATGGAATGGCATAATGTAGGGGGGTTGGAAGTAGTTTATGAGTTGATGGGTATATTCCTGTACACTTTGGATGAGGAGAGATATCTTGCTATGATGCAGCATGGCTTCATCCTTCATGAACAGAGGACATATTAATGACTTCATCAGGCTAAATAGTGTGGTCTGATGTCCGGGAGGGGCATGTGGCATGAACAGAAGGACCACACATTGAAGCATATGCGTGTGTGTTTGTATCATGTGTAGACAATTGGGTATGTGCCACACAGTGCACATGCCATTGCACTTGTGTATGAACTGTGACAATGTTGATGGGTGTCACTGGCATCTTTGATCACAGCCCCGGCAGATGGGTTTTAAATTTGTCTCAAAGAGAAAAAAAAAACAAGTGTAGAAAATGCCACCTCCACAATGGCAATGGATGATAGACATGTGGTCGTATGCTGCTACACAGCTCCCCCGAGTAACCTCCACACATACTACAGTGTCGTAGATCATATTCACTGCCTGCTGCCGAACCCTCTTAGCTCCCTTTTCAATTTTGATGTGTGTTAGTATTGAAGGTTCAGTGACTGAGATGGGTATAGGACAAAATGAATGATTGTATTGGGCCAGGCGCCACTTTATGTTTACAAGCATTCTGGTTTCTGATAAATTGTGTCTGTCCTTCCAAAAGTCTACTTGCAGCTCTTAACAATAAGCTGTAGGTGAATGTTGAATAATGAACCCAGAATAATGAGAGTTACAGAGATAGGAGCATAGACTTGTTTTTGCATCGAATAAAATGATCCATTTTGAGTACAATCCTACATTATTGGATGATTGCATTACCCACTTGGTTATCAAAGCAAATGTTAGAGACACATATTACACACCACAATAGTGGTCATGATCGAACCATCGAGTCGCGAGTGAAAGGAACCTGAAGAAAGTAGCATTGACATACTGTCGGCTTAAAAAATGGCAAGACCAGAAAAAATGGCAGTGTGTTTGGATTGGTTGTGTGGTAACGGCTAAGGCACCTGTGAGCTGAGCCAATCAAAGTAGGGCCTGAAAGTGACAGGAGCTAAAACTGAGGGTTTTAGACAGAGGGTGAAAAGGAGTGGAAAATGGGCAATGATGAACAACTGGGAAGTGTGAGAAAAAAAAATAGCCATGAAAACTGTTTATAGTGGAGAGCCCACATTTTTTGTATCTGAACAAAACATGAGCATATTATGTCACCTTTAAGTGGATAACTATGTGTGTAATAAATAGAAGTAGACAGTGAAAAAAAAAGGAATGCACTACCTCTCCGTTTGCATCGCGTCAAATACATAGGCCGGGGTGTCCACTGTTGTAGCACAGTACAGCAGCTGTTGAGAGACTCTCTTCCAACTCATTACCAAACCCCTCCACATGTAACTCACACCTGGATACACCATCAGCTCCAATGTTTTTTTTTTTTTTTTTAACCGTAGGCAGCACCCCACCTGGAGTGAAGCACCCACTAGGCTGTCCCTTCAGGCAAATTCAGTGCACTTCTTTGTATCCACCCAAACAAAAACACTGTACTTCTCCCAGATGGCACCATCAACTCGTTTACAGCAGATTTGTTATTATTATAAATATCACCACAATTTTTTTTGTTACACATATTAGATATTATTATTCACGTTTTATTAAATGTGCACTGTGCGACTTTGGGTGTGTCAGAGAAGTGAACATTTGTCTAAGGTATATTCCCATACCTGAATATGGGTACAAACTTCCCTTACAGGAAAATTGGATCCCTGGAACATTGTTTGGAGTTAGAAAGTTACTGTTTCACTGTTTTTGTGTACAGCAGCAGGGCCAAAAGTTTTGTTTACAAATACATTCTAGTCCTACATTTGGTTCCAGGTGCCTTAAAATTATTGTTTCAATTGTATTATTGTATAAGTATTCGATACTAATAAGTACATGTTGATAAAACATGTTTAGTAAACTGCAGGCTCTGCAAATAAAAAACATAAAAAAATCCCCTCTCCAGAAACTGAATAGTGCACCTTTAATAAAACAAATTGTCAAGGGGGACATAAACTGTCCCGTTGAAGGGCAGAAACTCTCTTTGTTTTTTTCAGGTGACAAAGTAAGTTGCGTGGTCATTTAGTCTTAGGAACGATGAGTGTGCTGTAACGTCTCTTTGAACCCTGCAGTCTAATAAAAAAAGGAGAGGAAATGACTCTCTTCTCTCTCCTTCACAACAGCAATCTTCCTGGGCTCGTTCCGCCTGCCTTATGAAGAGATCCGGGACATTGTGCTGCAGGTAGACGAGGAAAGACTGAGCGAATCACTCATCCAGGTAAGACTGATGTTCAACGTGGTGTGTTTTTTTAATATTTTTTTTATCACTCAGTCACGCACACATACCCTTATTTTTACACTCTGAAAATGTGTGTGTGTGTGTGTGTGTGTGTGTGTGTGTGTGTGTGTGTGTGTGTGTGTGTGTGTGTGTGTGTGAGCGTGTAATACTTGTTATGCAACGTTGACATGAGAAGATGATTTTTTAAATTTCAGTGTCTCTAGCGGATAGCTTGGTGACCCCATTTCAATCCTGGTATCGCCTGTTGTTGGCACAAATCAGTCTCATCATTATCATTGGTACCATAGAGATCCCCCTATTCATCGTATTATAATGGACGGCCAAGGACAAGGCTTGGCAAACTCTTGCCAACTCCAGCCTCCTTTCCACTTGCTTTTGTCCTAAACCATAATGGATGAGCTTTCTAAAGGCTAGTTGTTTTTGCTTCCTTTGTATCTGTTTTTCTCTCTCTCAGAAAGCATTAATTAATCGGGAGAGGTCAGGTGAGCATGCATCACTGGGCACTGTGTGTTTTTTTGTTCTCTTACACCGTCCTTGTTTCAAGCACTAAAACAAGTCTTCAAGTTCAAATGGATTTGTCGTCTTTTGTTTCTGTTTTACTGCAGTATGTGTAGACCCCAGAATTGAGTGACAAAAAGAAGATTTGGTTCCACTATAATATTGGTACTAAATGTACTGTTATGTTTTTTTTTTATCAAGCTTAAATCTAGAGACCCCTCCTACTGCGGAAAAATGTATGACAAAAAATAAATTAAAATATCAGCTTTGTGCTGTTATACATTATACATATTTTCCCACATGGCTTATCAACAAACACTTTCACATGAGCTAGTCTGCTTCCTACCCACTGTGCGGATCCCAGACACTAGTAAAGGGCAGCGAGGCAATATATATTTAGATGGGGCCTATCCAGAAAGCTGCCCTGCAGGACTATTATTTTGAGCTCTGATAACCTTTAATTGGCTGGCAATCTGGCAGAAAGTACAAAGTGTACTTTATGAGTTGGCAGACTCCCCCCACTGCCTTATGAAGGAGAAAAAGGAAGTTAAGGTGTTGACCTTTCTCAACCTTGTGCATTTCCATTGCAAAGTAGAAATAATGTATATCTGCCAGCATGGCAGCTGTGTCCCCGACACATCCCAACCAAGGCTTGGTTGTGTCCAGCACCAGACAAATAGCAACACCGATTTAAAATAAACATCATCCACCATCAAACAGCTGCCATTAAACTGACCTTGTCCGACACCATGTGGTGCCAAGCCAATAGTTGAAATGAGAACTTTTTCTCAAGGCTCCAAGTCATTTAAAAAAAGCATTAACATGGCACCAAACAGATATACCAATAAAGTCACGGATTAGCAAATGATGGCCAAACCTAACAACAAAAAAAACCCAGAAAAGTACAAATGCTACACCACCCAAGTTCAGATGTTCTCAGTGAAGTCTGTATTATGATGCAGACAAGACAACTATGCAAACACCTCATTGTGATGATTTCCGTTGTTCCCGTCCTCTCTCTAGGTTTTTTTACTGGGAGTTTTTTTCTCAGCCGAGCTAATGGTGTAAGGGCAGGGTGTCATATTGTATGGAATGTAAAGCCCGCTGAGGCAAATATATATTTTCTGATATTGGGCTATACAGATAAAACATTTTTTGATTTGATTTCTTCCTGCTCTCTCGACGATGCGACCGCTAAAAAGAGGAATGCTCAACAAGTCTAATGAGAGCCTGTGTGTGAGGCGACACAAGCATCAGGGAACCGAGCGTAATGTCACAAAACCCAGGGGGACTGAGAGGACCAACTGAGTTAACTTATCGCTGCAGAAGGAGCCCACATCTGGCAAAGTGTGTTACTGCTGGTTAGATAGACAGCGCTCAAGACAAAGTAATAAAGCAGAGGCTGCACAATTAGGACTATGTTTGAGAAAAAAAGTTGATTTTCTCATTCATTTTAATTCACCTTCAGTTATAGTTATTTGATGATGTTAGTGCTTCTCAGAAAATGTTGATGGCCTGATAAATACAGTCAGAGAGCTAATACAGTGGCACTGAAGGGGAACCAAAGGGACTTCCTGCTGGGTGACACAGTCCTGAATGTGGGCTCCATCTGCACAGTGCTCAGCCACACTCATTATACTGATTAATCACTCCACACCACCCACTTTCAGCCACACGCCAATCACCATTTATCCACATGGACAACTGCACACACACACACACACACACACACGCACTCACAGACACACACACACACACACACACACACACACACACACACACACACACAGAGTGGGAAGATGTGTCGACATGGCTGGGGCGAAACTAAAGTGCATTTACAATCTTGCTTATGTTACAAGGAGTTGGTGATTATATGCATACTGTATATTAGAACCTTTTCTGAAAAACGGTTTACTTTTGATACAATGAGAAAATATAAATAAAACAATTCAGCTTTAAAATTGTGCCTTGGCATATTTGTTTCTTCTTTTGGCTTTTAAGTTTGTATTAGTTGTTTAGTATATAAACAATACACATAATACACAATTCCTTGGCATCATTTTGAAAAGAAGATCGACATGCATGCAGAGCAGCAGGGCAAGGAGACAAATTGAAGGAATGTTGGAAATGGAGGGAAATCAAGGAAGCAAGAGGTGTTCATAATAATGCATCTAAAACCCTGCAACTCAATCTCATTATCTTCCCTCTCCGTTCGACATGTCTAATGCAATGATTTGTCAGCAGAATGTGGCACCGCGCTGGCCTTGAAGTACCCCTACAATGTGTCACCCTAGCAGAGTGGATAGATATGAGCTGATTGGCTCTCCTTATTCTGCATTAGGGCCCATCAACGCCTCAACAGATGATGTACACATCCCTGAATGCTGGCAGACAGTCATTGCTCTCGCACATTCATCCAGACTTCATATGAATCCTCTCAATGCCACACTTTATTTTCATTTTGCATGCACGCAGCGTACACCAATACGTACAGTACATGCAAATGGATGGACAATGTCAGCGGTGTCCTCTCTGTCTCCTTGTCTCTGCGCAATTTTGTCATTTTTATCATCCAACCGAATTTTTTTATTATTTTCTGGTTTCTTTAATTCTCTTCTGACAGTTAACTGAAATATTTTTTGTGTTTTGGACAAAACAATACATTTGAGGACGTCAAAATGGGCTTTGGAAACAGATCAACATGTTTCACCATTTTCTGACATTTTACGGACAAAACCACTTATCGATCAATAATTGATTAATCAAGAAAATAATCGACACATTGATTGATTATCAAAATAACCGTTAGTTGCAGCCCTACCCTTTAATAGTCATTGTTTTGGTGGACAGAGTTCACTCTTGTTTATCAGGTCACGTTCATCAGATTTAACAAGACTACCATACCCTGTATAACAATGAGATGAAGAGGCCACTCAAAGACACTAATGCAGATTGGCTCAATGTATTAACAGATTGAGCCTCAGAAAGCTTGGCTAAGGTCTGCTGTTAACAGGCTGACAGCCTGACAAGGGTAGTCATTGCCATTGTTTGCTGGCAACAGAAGCAGCAAGGGAGAGGTCAGCTTCCTTGTTGCATTGTGTTTACATTTAGCTTTCCATTGTCAATACAGAGCTTCAAGTGCCCCAGTGTGTTTAGTGGCACCCTTGCTACTGCATATTCTACCTTACCTGGATTGTTTAAATGGTGATGTAGCTATGGCCCTGACCCTCCTGCCATTGACCTAAATTTGCTCTCATGTGGTGTTTTAAGTTCTCCAAAAGTCCCTCAAAGCCTCTTCATCCCCAGGGAGAAGGCTTAACTGGCATATTGATGGTAATTGGTCCCATGACCTTACAGTTCCTGCCAATGGAGCACACAGAGGCCAAACAAAATACATATTCTTAATAAACGCTTGTAAACCTCAGTGGTTTATGGTGTAATCAACTGGTACACATGCAGGGGGCTGCTCATAATAGTCCACTGTCAAAGTTAATGCGATGCAATGGGTTAAGAGCATCAAGAGTGTGTGTTACTATAGTAACCATGCAATGGTGTTTGTGCATTGTCACTAGTTCCTTGTTTGTAGAATAAGAACAGCTGTTGTTAGTGTAATGTAGAACTGAGGTGAATTTGTTTGTATGTCTGTGTTTTACACTCAGTAAAAATTCCCATAACAAATGTAATGTTCTGAAACACCTTTTAGACCAAAATATTTCAATCAGTTCAATGGAAATATATTTTGTGGGGATTCCCCTTTCAAGGCGCCTGAAACTCCTTTTGAGGTGATGCAGTATAACAATAAATAATAGCAAGAAACCCTTTGCTGTTGAGGCAATGGTCCCTGGGAAATTGTAAAAATAAGTTCAAGTGGCTGACAGTGTAGTTTTTTGTTGTATCACACATGCTCTGCAATATCTGGAATAAACTGTATCCAAGGGCGTTGTTGGGAAGATGTATTACTTAGCCTACGTAGTAATGACTATTTTTTATTTATTTTATTTTTTATTTTTTTTACAATATCTATTTTGGACTACCTGGCTTTCCCTAGTTGATTTATTGACACATCTTAGGGAATTGCTTATGTGATTAAAGTTGACAACTTCTTAAAATGTCCTACAATACATGCCCCCCAAATATAAGCTTTCTAATTTCTAATCAGCTTCCCTACCTCCATCCAATGGCCATGGTTATTCATGCAGTAAATATAGTATATACTGTATAGTTTATTGTGACTTCATTGGAGTCCCTTTGATGTGGTGGCCCATTTCTAATTTAACCATGTCACATCAAAGCTCATCACTATACATTGACATCCGTGGATCAGAGCTAGTGCAAAATCACAAGGGACTGTGTTGTGTTGGACCACTGACGTTCAAAAAGTTGCAGTTACATTATTCAACTTCTGCTGCACTGTTATCTAACTTGATTTACAATGACCCACATTCAGTCCATGAGTGTGAGGCCAGACATATTTAAACTGTTCACATATCTAGCAAGTCATATGTTATGTAACGAGCAATCTGTCTGTTTTAATAGCATCTATCATTTAAAGTTGAACAGTGTAAAATAGGGCGGCCGTGGTGGCTCAGGAGATAGAACGGTGGTCCAACCAGTTTCTGATTTTATAGTGACCTTATGTGGTCCACATGTTGAAGTGTCCTTGGGCAAAACACTCCGATTCGAGACTGACCCCCAAAACGGCTTGCTCTACCCATGTATGACAGCAATTATTACTGCTAATGAACCGTTCTCGTGAAAAGAGACAAGAAAAGCGGGGCATTCAATTGACATAAATACACACATAGACAGTTGGTGTATTTCAAATACTCAGTAAGAACAGTTTTGTAGGCTGCCGCAGAGCAGCTTTTTCCCCCACCCCTACCGAGAACATGCCATGTGATTCAGCTGCTCAAAATGAAGGAGTCATCACTAAATATTTAAGCACGCCCAGTTTTTGGTGCGTGTGGTAAGCTAACTCTTGTCAGCGGATGATATGACCCTCGGGGCTTGTTTTGCAGAATATCAGAGTGGCTTCTTAATGTTTAATGTCTGCCAATGTATTTTATATTACCCCATCTCCTTTTCAAAAGGAAATGTTAATGACTAACACTGCACCACATCTATTCATTTGTAATTAGTATTGCCCTGTGTTGTGTGCAAATGCATAACGAAGAAATATCAAAGAAGTGCAGAGAAATGTCCAGTATTAACACTCAGCATGTCTTGATTAGTTAATGTGTGCACATTATTTAGAACACTCACTGGTTCACATGCCAGGGCTTGTAATCAAACAGCTGGAAACATTTGTATTTGTTTTACCATTCTAGATTAGCAGAATAATACTTTGAATATTAAAACGTGACTTAAAGTCACAGCATGCTGCACACTTTAAAGACACATTATACCATGTGCAAGGATGCATTGATGTGTCAAACAAACACACCCATTTAAAGTGGTGATTCATGGGGAGTCGACCTATCGGCATGTCATTGTACATCATATCTTAGGTCTCTCTTTTGTTATGCGTGTCGTTATTTTATTTCTTTACATATTTTAACTTTTGATTAAGTGAAAATGATGTAAACTGTGGTTTATCCTGAGTTCTAGTTTCCCACACCGTCATGACTCAAAAATGAGTTTTGCAGTTTGGCAATGCATATACACTCAACAAAAATATAAACGCAACACTTTTGTTTTTGCTCCCATTTTTCATGAGATGGACTTAAAGATCTAAAATTCATTCCAGATACACAATTGTACCATTTCTCTCAAACATTGTTCACAAATCTGTCTAAATGTGTGATAGTGAGCACTTCTGCTTTGCTGAGATAATCCATCCCATCTCACAGGTGTGCCAAATCAAGATGCTGATCTGACATCATGATTAGTGCACAGGTGTGCCTTAGACTGTCCACAATAAAAGGCCACCCTGAAATGTGCAGTTTTGTCTCACAGCAAAATGCCACAGATGCCACAAGCATTGAGGGAGCGTGCAATTGGCATGCTGACAGCAGGAATGTCAACCAGATCTGTTGCTCGTGCATTGAATGTTAATTTCTCCACCATAAGCCGTCTCCAGCAACTTCGTACAGCCATTGAAGAGGAGTGGACCAACATTCCACAGGCCACAATTGACAATCTGATAAACTCTATGCGAAGAAGATGTGTTGCACTGCATGAGGCAAATGGTGGTCACACCAGATACTGACTGGTTCTGAGTCCCCAGACCGCCAATAAAGCAAAAAAATGCACATTTCAGAGTGGCCTTTTATTGTGGACAGTCTAAGGCACACCTGTGCACTAATCATGATGTCAGATCAGCATCTTGATGTGGCACACCTGTGAGGTGGGATGGATTATCTCAGCAAAGCAGAAGTGCTCACTATCACACATTTAGACAGATTTGTGAACAATGTTTGAGAGAAATGGTACAATTGTGTATCTGGAATGCATTTTAGATCTTTAAGTCCATCTCATGAAAAATGGGAGCAAAAACAAAAGTGGTGCGTTTATATTTTTGTTCAGTGTATGTATTTAAAAAAACACATATATGTGTTTATATTTTTAAAACAATCATGTCCACTTCCTTTTAAATCCTAATAGACAGTGACAAGGTTGTCTCACAGTAAACACCAGCATTTTCAGGTTTTGGCTTAGCACTACTTCTGTTCACTTCGCCATGGCAACAACCTTTCCGCCAGGTCTCCCAGGAGTCCTTGGTACTAGCCTTCCTTGTTATTATTGTTTATCTCTCTTGTCAATCACCCAGATCACCAGGATGCTCATCCATATTCATGGACCCATCATTACATGCAGTATCCGATTGGCTGCAGGCTCTGGCAGTGCCCATGCCATCCTTTGTTATATGCTGTAACAACAGGTGATTGTAGCAACAGCAGCCTGGCACATTGTTGGGCATCATTTGCATGGTGTAAAAGTGCACATGTGGGGCAATGCGATAAGTATGGCTGTGCATTGGGCCTGTTGGATTAGAGCTTAAGCAGGAGAAACGGGGTCCCTCCTTGGGCTTAATTGTAGAGTATTTTGGCACACGGCACAAAACTCTCTTCTGCATCAAATGCTAATTTAACAATGAAATGTGAAATACATTATGTTGATTTAGTAGGGCTGGGAAAACAAGGCAGAAATGGAGGAGACATTGAATAAACAAAGTCAAGGCAGGCGAAACAGAGGCAAGGCTTGGCTTGGCTTGGCTTGTTGCAATATGATTTTGCTTACAGAAATTGATGGCCACTACCCAAGGTACTACATGTACTTTTCACTGATCATCACCATGCTGTTGATCTCTATCCACGGGTCCAGGCCAGGTACCCTATACGCAGTCTGAATATTGATTAAAAGCACAGAAATTTCACACACACACACACACACACACACTTAGCATGCAGACACACACCCAAATGCATACACACAGACAAGTTAATTCACAATACAGCTCAACAGTTTCATTTTGATTAGGTGGAATCCATGCAGCTTATCCAAAGGCACACTGGGTGCTGTGTTTTCTTAACTGAGTAAAAATGTGTTTTCTGTTTTCACTCTCCAATTCAATGTCTTTGTTTCTGTGACAGATGGCACATCACACACAGAGACACTCTCAGACAGCAGACTCCACAAACAAATTAATTTCTATTACTGTTTTGCATGCAAGCTCTCTTCCTATTTTGATTGACAGTCTCATCATATACCAGCACTGTATTAGGATGGCTCTATTAGGCATTGCAGAAAAGTAGAATATTCCAAAATTAGAGTGAATTTCAATGCAGCGGGCAGAATTCATATTTATTATATTATTATATTTATAATTCTATAAAATAATAATATAATGCAATGATAATGTATGTATTCACATGTTAAAGCACAATCCCCTGTTACTCAATATACAAAAGTTAGTCATCTTTAAGTCCTGAGGGCTCACACTAGATTCTTGTGAAGGTGAAATACGCTTTCAGGAACATTTTATTTATCTCTTGCTTTCTTTGTTTTCTTTTTCTTTTATATTTCTGTTACTCTTCTTTGTTATTTTCTCCTTTACCGAAATCTATCGTTCGGTTTATCTTGTTTAATTTATCTTTGCGAAAACCCTCCATTTGCTTCTGCTAATTCCCCCTTTTAATCCTGCTTCACATATGCCATGGTGGATGTAAGTCCTCAGGTGTGCGCATTAAATAAATCCCTCCACATTTTCTTCTAAAAGACAAATTTAATGTCACAGTACGTCTGTCAGGTTTTCCAGTCCCAACCCTAAAATTAATCTCTCCTCCCCTCCCTCTCTCTCTCTCTCAAGCTTTCTTCCCTCTCTCTCACTGTGTGTATGTCTTTCTCTAAGACTGCATTTCTCATTTAGTTTAATGCGATTTTAGAATCTGTCACACTCAGTTTTGTTGCCTGTCAGCTTGTCACTGTAGCTGTGCTCACTGTGATATTTGAGGTGTTTGTGTGGTTTGGCAGGCTGCATATTCTCTAAGACTACTATGGCCTGTATGACTGATGTTCATTGTTTAACATGTTTACTTGTGAGACAGGATTTGCCGTTGTTTGTAGTTGTTTGTTCTTTGTCTTTCTCGCTTAAGTTTTTTGAGGTCTTGTTGATTGTTGAAAATGTCTGCTCACATTAAGGGACATTTTATAACATAAAAACATGTATTGTGATTTCAAATGCTTAGAGATCTCCTATTATAGCCTACTACTTTTCTGGTTTTAATTTCTTGTTAAAAACTGCTATAGAGCAACCTGACACGAATCACATCACAAAAAAAACATGTCAATTTTCGGGAAACTCTTCCTCTCATCTGAGCGAGCACAGCAGTCTGCTCCACACTCGGCTTTGTGCTTCATAGCCCCCCGTCTGCAAACCCCACTCCGTTGTGATTGGTTACCTTCCTTCCAGAACACTTTCAGCTGCGCGCGGGGAGATTTGAGAGCAAGAAGGTGGGGGCATGGCCGGAGCTTGCCTGAGCAGCATTACCATACATGGAAACATCCGCTTTTGTGACGACAAGAATATCCGGAAGTTCTGAACCGATTTGAACACGTGATTTCTCTACCGGCTGCCCTAGTGTTTAGTGCTCTGCACAGCCACCCCAGACGGTCAGCAGGGAATACGTCGAAATGCATGTACGTCATTATTTGATAAGCTAGTATGGTTAAACATGACTATTATTCATTATAACAACGTTTATAGGTCATAAAAGTCAAAAAGTATCATAGGTCCTCTTTAACAAATGTTTTATTTTTATTTTTCTGAATTCAAAATTATTCATAGAATATATATATATTTTTTTTTTTGGAAGGTACTGCACTCCATTTTGCTGAGTATTATCTGCCAAAACTGTCACCTTTTTCTCTTACCTTTAAGCTTGGTGTCATGAATAATGTGTCTTTTGTCCAGTCTTTTTTGGAACTGTCAAGTGTTCCAAGTGTTTGAGTTGTTCTTGTCCGTCTTATATTTTGTTATTGATTTAGAGTGAAGTCTCATTTGCCATGAGTGCCAGCCAGGAAGGGAGCCTGCTGAGGTGTCACAGCAGAGAGATGACAAATAATGCTCTGCATTATAGCATTGGCAAAATGCCACATGGTTGTTTGCTGTGTCTACTAAATATAAGGAGAAACACCATTACAGGAGAACATCACATGTGTCAACCATATAGGAGACATTAATGTTCTTCCGTCTTTGTTGTGGACATACTTGTGGCCTAATAAATGCTTAGAGTAGTTAACTCAGATCCACATTTAGACTTCAAGTGATTCCTTCTCTTTTCTCATTTGTTTAACCCAGCTTAATAAAGACTGTATTGCTCTGAAAGCTTCATCGATTGTTGGGTCTCAGCTCTCAGGCGGCTGCATCTTACATGTTTCTTTTTTCAAATTATTATTTTGACATTACTGTTGGGAGTTTGTTTTTCTGTGCTCCATGTAGCAGTCGTAAAGTAGTTGTGGTATGTGATACAAATATGGCTGTGACACACCAATTTGATTTGTATTGTATTCAGTATACTAATACAAAGCCTCTGAGCATTTTTACTTTGCACTACATCAGTAACTGCTGTTTTTACCAGCATGCAGCGCCGTAATCTGGATGGTTAAGTTACTGCCTTATACATGCCTAATGTCCCCTTTATGAATTGTATTAACTCAGCATGGGTTTGCGACTGCTGGGAAACTGTGAACTTGATTCACTGGCAGCTAGTTGACATCAGAAGAGATCAAAGTATGGACATGAAAGCCCTATGGATGCTGTCCTCATCTACAAATGTTTAGTGTATACGTAAGGCTGTATTTTATTACTTTTACACTCTCCTTTACCCTCGTAAATGATCCCAGTCCTCAAGTACAAGCCTTTCATAGTATGCTTAGCAGTATATTATTGCAATTAGTTTTTTCGAAATGTACTATAGTTTATTTTTTATTTATTTATATATTTATATATCTATATATTCTAAATGTACATTTGCAAGTTATTGTCAGGTAAAAACAAAGAGAGTACTGAGTACTGAGGTTCTCTTAGACCTTCTGTTGTCATGTATCTGTAACTCTATAGAAAATGACATTGTAAAGTATCGTGTTCAATGATTTCCTAATGTGTTTCACACAAGACTTATCTTATTGTTATGGTTATTCTTTAAAATAGAATCTAACTATTTCTGACAGGCAGGCAAGGGTTGTGTGCACCCATGAGTGTTGGCAGTGGCTGTGTCTCGATTCAGAGACCACGCACTTGGTAGGACGCAGTCTCGCGGTCTATGAAGGCTATAGCCTATGAAGGCCGATTTTA
Source organism: Ammodytes marinus (assembly GCF_949987685.1). Lineage (NCBI taxonomy): Eukaryota > Metazoa > Chordata > Actinopteri > Uranoscopiformes > Ammodytidae > Ammodytes > Ammodytes marinus. The sequence continues at coordinate 16,739,364 of NC_137214.1, read as the reverse complement.
AGGCCGGTTTTAAGGCCAACGAGCCTTGTTAAACGAGACGGTCTCCGCAGGTCTCCGTTTACGAGCATTTCCGGTTTACGTAACAAGCCGTTACCTTGCGTGACGACTCGCCGCTCCTGTGCTGCCTAGCAACCCTGATTGCTGCCAACGGAGACAGCCCTGTCAGCGGAGGAAAAAAGAAAAATAAGTTGTCTACCAGACGAAAAGAAAAAAAAGTACAAGAAAAAAAGAAAGGAAGATAAAAGTTAAGAAGATGGAGCAACACGTTGCTGTTTTGTTATTTTTTATTTTATTTTATGCAATCTCTGAAAAAAACGCAATGAATCTTGGGATATGTTGGGCCACGAAGGATACATCTGATGCAGCCTTCAAAACTGCTTCAAAACCGTGAAACGAAGGCTGCATTTCACGACCGCATATGAGGAGCCTTGCAAGGAGCCTTGCAAATGGGACAGCCTTTGCGCGCCGCTATGACGCAATCGGTCTTGAAATGCAGCCTACGAGGCCGGTTCCAAGACCGCAACCCCTGAATCAAGACACAGCCAGTGTCTGTGTTATTGGACTACTGCTGCCCCTGATCAATTGATTCCTATTTTGTAAACTGAACACATTGTTGATTAGCAGTTGAAACACCTTTTTTTAATGATTACACCCAACGTTTACAAAAATATAGTTTTTCAGAGCATATTAAAGATTATGTATAACAATATACACTTAGCCAGCAAAATAAAAATATATTTGAATCTATTTTGAAAGGTGCACACTGCACAGTATACTGGAGACTGCAATCCATGTAATTTGGACCCTTTGACTTGAATTACTACAGGATTGCTGTCAACATAAAGTTTCTAGTGTCACATTAAGTCGTATTTTGGCATTTTCTGTTAATTAACATAATGTGTGTGCCTTTAATGGCTACACTAAACCTATGTTGAAGACACTTGTTACTTGTATTACCATTAAGGCTAATTCATTAACGGGAATTTATCACGTCATTTTATCTTGCTTTTTTTGTTGTTGGATTGCTGTATCTGGGCAAGTGTGCTGACGTGTAATGGCCTTCATTTTCACCCAAGGCAGTAAATGGATGTATGTGTGTGTGTGTGTGTAGATAAATGTGTAGTGTTGCTAGCATACTTCCAGGTTATCTCTCCTTTACTGCTGTGTGTGTCTGGAGGCCTGTGGTGAGGAGTCTGGACCAGCGTCATCACCCAGTCTCCCCACGTTGCCACACATATGGCACTGCCTTGGTGTCAATTGTGCTCTCTGGGGGTTTCCAATAATTAACAAGATGACAAACAAATGAAATGACAAGCACAAGTTGGATTCCATTTTTCTATGACCCACTCTTCTGTATTCCAACAGCTGTCAAAACATTTCGAGCACATAATGTAATAAGATTTGTGGATTGGATTCGTCATTTTTGGAAAATGACGAATCCAATCAAATGCCTGAGTTGTGTGTGTATGTACGTCATTATATGTCTCTATGGATTTTTGCATGCTTATGTGTCTGAAAAGTATAAAAAGCACATCTATACTGAAGGAGAACATACAATTTTATCAACAAAGACTCCTCCAAGGACATATTATCTAGATTTCAATTCATGCCGAAACAGGCTCAACTCAAGTGAAAAGGCACTGCAAAAAAGACTGCTTGCATTACGTTGAAAAAAAATCCAATGATCAGATTTGCCACACTATTAGCAATGCCATATATATTGCAATGGGTGAATGCTTTGCTACCAAGGACAACTTGAGTCCAGCAACAAATATATAGTGTATTGTTTGTTGACCGCCAGACCTTTGTTTTCTCTTTTAATTGTATCTTTATATTTTGCAAAAAGCATGTCTTATTCAGTTAATTATACACTGTGTAAGATGTAAGGAGTAAAATACAAAACAAAACATTATCATCTTTGTTAGGGTTCTCAGGAACAGCTAGACATGTATTTTAGTCAACCGTTAAAGTATTATACAAATACAAACATCATTTAGTTTCAGAATATTTTTATTTCTATTTCGGAAAAAAAATGCATAATGTTTATGAAGCAGCAACAGGAAGAGTTTGTTAATGAAAGGTCAGGAATAAACAATACACAACATTAGCACTATGTTCATTCATCTGGACCAAAAGGGGACAAAACTGAAGACAAAAACATCTACACATTCATCATTCAACATTAATATAAATCCATCCTTACAAATTCATTTACAGGTACACCAATATACATATATGTTTTTACATTATCCACAAACCCGTTCAGCTTCTACTGATATGATCAAATGCTGTCATTATTGTGACTATTTTGCTTGCTGCAGGCCCTAATTAGTGTTTCAGCAAAAGCAAGCAACATTCGATATAATGGCTACCACCCAAACAGGGATCCGCTGCTCTGCATTATGATTTACTTGTTTTATATTGTCGAAATCCCTATGAGAATAGGACAGAGATATCATCATTAGTGGGCAGTAGACTCTAGCTATGGGGCTAAGGTCTATGGAGTGGCCGACAAGGCTCGTGGCACAGTGTTCTATTGGTTTTCCCACCAGTCTGCTCCCGCTGAATACATTAGTGAGGAGCTAATGAGGAAGGACACTGTGTGAAGACCTGGAAAAGGGCACCTCATCCTTTCCTTCCCCTCTGAGAATAAAAGGGGGAAAAGTTACTGTGGCCAATTGTATTAACTTGGATGACCTTCCCACAAACAATTAACATTTACAGAAAACACAGCCACTCCCATTTTCTTCCCTCATCTCCATCTTAATCTCAAACCACGGCCACATCATATTATTCATTTTGTGTCTGTTGCTGTAATTTAGTACAAACGTAACAAAGGAATGGCAAACGCGTTGCATGTTTGTTTTAAAAACAATTACAAGGATATGAAGATTATGCAGTAGAAGGTCTGTTATATGAAGGTCCCTGACATATTCGCTAATTGGCTAAGGGCCACCACTGTCTCAGTAACAAAGCCAACCGTGAGCAGTACATATGTGACCTTATCTATTTGTCCTCTCCCAGATCATTGGGAAGCCTATATGCTATTCGGCTTATATGCTATATGTGTCAGGAAGTAAAATGTTCCAATATCTGTACTGTACTAACTTACAAATGTATGACAAGCCTTCCGTGTGAGTGCTTGCTTCTACATGACAAGGGTGAATATAAGTTGAATGTTTGTACTTTCTTATATGAATAAACGCCATGTCTATAAAAAGTTACTTTTGAAACTGTTAGCTAGCCAGCTAACTTGAATAGGAACCCACTCAGCGGCTTTTGCCTGCATGAAATCTTTTATCCTCTCACTGTGTAATGTACCCTGCCATCCTTGCCTGTGAGGTGATTTTTATCCTGACATGGACAGAAATGTTGATTTGCATTAACAGAAGCTGTGTATGTGTCTATGTTTGTTTGTGTGTGTGCTCTCCCTATTTGTAGAACCTGATAAAGAACCTGCCAGAGCAGACACAGCTGAGTGCACTAGCGGAACTAAAGGGTGACTATGAAGAGCTGGTGGAGTCGGAGCAGTTTGCCATTGTGGTGAGTATAATTTCCCGGTGGCCACTGGATCGCCCCAAGAGGACACACAGTATGAATAATCAAACTACCAGTCTGCTGTTGTCAAAACACTTGCACACCTTGTTTTCTGTTTCTCAGACAACTCACACACATACAATTAACTTTTTTTACTCTTCTGTCTGACTTCCTCCATCATTACTTCATGCAGATTGTTTTGAGGTGACTGCCAGAGATGGAAAGTGGTTAAGCAGGAGACCATGATATAAATACATCTGTCACTAGAAAGATACCTCTCAGAGAGTTATATTAAAGCCACTATGAGTAACATTTAAACATCTTTTAAACTCATGTTTCCTCTGATAATCATAAATTACCTTTAACAGCAAACGAGACCATCAGTGCAACGAAAGACGTTTTTATATAGTTTTTATTACAGCATTTGGTCTGCTCGCACACCCAGTCCGATTTTCGGTTGGCACATGCAGGCTCTATGGTCACATATTCGTATTGGTTGCAGATTTCAGTGTAGCGCAGCAACACGATTTGAAAAGTTTATCCCTCCAGGTGAGGGCCGGGAAGGGGAGCGGGAGCCTTGTTTGAGACAGTTATTTGTCGTCATAATGACTGATAATGGGGCTGAACCATCAAAGAAAAAAAAAGAAAATGCATTGAAGAAGAAGAACGTGTACACAATTTCACGGTAGTGAACTAGATTGCAGTGTTTACTCCTAAATGAATGAGCGGTACTAAAACAAAGTTTACTTTGCTTCACCATCATCAGATGACCATTATTCATCTGAAATAATCATTATTTACAACAGCATAAACACATTACCTCATCGTGATCCATACAAACTACCGTCTCTCGTTCATTCGCTTTCTGTGAGGACACGGAATCTTTCAGCTCCGTGCGAGTTGTTAGTGAACCTGCATCAACTCATTGCAATCAGGTGTGTGTGGCACTGACAGGCATTAGTTGATGCAGAGTCACTAACCACTCTCGCAGAGCCGAAAAGAGTCCGGTGCCCTCACACTTTCAACACACGGACATGCACTTTATTGCGTCCTATTCATTTGACACTAGCACGGCCGGCACACGCTATAAAACAGCTTTACGACAGCTGGCGTCGTAAAAATACTACCGCTTTTGTCCAAAGGGGCCGCCGACGGACACAGTTACTCGTAGTGGCTTTAATGTTTAATTGAAACATGCAAAACATAATAAAGGGCATATTTCAGTTTTTTAAGTCAAACTTTGGCAACCCAACTTCCAAATGACACAAGCTATGCTTTTATTAAAGCACTTTTGACTCTAGTAAAGAACAGTAAAATCACTTATGATTAGTCTCAACATAAAACATTCAGTGGATTGCTATATTTCTGACATCAGCCGTCAATATTGTCTCATGATAGAATCTTACCCTGAGGCTATGAATCCTGTCTGCAATAAATTCCTTTGGAAAGCATGCCGCTGTAGTCAACCAGCTTGGTTGTATATACATCCCAATCTGCTAATCGATTTGCAAATGAGTAGCCAATCATTAGATAATGATGTGGTTAACATAACATAACAAACTACGACAACATCCTTCAGAATAAATATCCATATTTCAACGTATCTTCTCAAAAAATAGACATCATTCATTCTAAGTTTAGAAGTTCCTATCGTGTGGCAAGTGAGTTAACCGCGCTTCACACATGATCAGACTCTACTCCAGAGGGGTGTCAACTATGCACTGACAACTTGACCTACTACATTTGCACACCGGCCTGTGTTCATCTTTTTTTTTTGAAAAAGGAAAGAACCCCATCAAGCTGTTCTGACCTTTCCACTTAGTTACAGCTCTAATTACTTCTTAATTCACTGCTCATGCCATCCATTAACCAAGTGAATGCCCCACACTCAAGGCAACTCCAAAATAAAGTGTTATCATTAAACTTAACTTTACAACAAGATCAGAGAGGTACATTAAGCTAGTTTTACAAACGGAATGTTCAATTAGACCCAAGGGTCACTGATGTGCTCCTTCTCCCAGCACTTCTTTTAAATCATGGAATGCTTTTTTTTTTGTTTTTGCCTATGTCTTTTAGGAGATGTAATGAAGCAGGGGTTGGCAGTTTTCCCTCGTCATCTCAACCAATTCTGTGATCATACACCTCCCCACTGATGAAGTAGCTGCTCACTGCAGATGCTATTTAGTTCCCCTGGGAAATAAGCCATGTTAATGCGTTTTTCTCTGCCAGAGCTGTCACCAATGTGCGCGCTTTCATTGTGATTTCTCCTTATTGTATACGAATCAATCGGAGTGAAGGAGAGCAAAATAATGTTTAAGCTTGTGTGTGTGTGTGTGTGTGTGTGTGTGTGTGTGTGTGTGTGTGTGTGTGTGTGTGTGTGTGTGTGTGTGCGTGTGTGTGTGTGTGTGTGTGCGCTCGTGTGTGTGTGTGTGTGTGTGTGTGTGTGTGTGTGTGTGTGAGTGTGTGTCTACTCAAGGAATTGAGGTGGGTGGGAATGTTGGTGGTGTATGTTTGTGTGTGTGTGGGGGTGGGGGGAGGCTGGGGGGGGGGGGGGGGTTGACAGACAACTTGCCCATACACATGAATAAATTTGAGCAGTAATGAAACATTATTGGCTGGTTCTGAAGGTTGCCTTCAAGCACCGGATTATGCAGCAATCTGTAGAATTTGTCTGTGGCTGCTGCTTTGCCACATATCTTTCAGCCAAAACCCTATTTGTTTTAATTCCCTCACATTTTCATAGCTATTTTCTCAATTTTTTTTCCCTCTCATTTTTGCCTGGCTTCAGCGATTCCACTCCCGAGCCCACAAGTATTGATTGAGGCTGTTATATTATTTATGACAAATCGGTTTAATGGGAGATTCCTCTGTCTATATGAAATTCAGGAGGGAGGAAGGGAAGAGGTTAGCACCGTTTTCTTAAGAGCGTAGTTGATTTGCAGTTCATTAAAACTAGTCAGAGCAGCAATTACACTAGAGATTCAACATGGTGGTGTGGGATGTTTTAACTGTCTTATCTTTCACACTGTATGAAAAGTTATTGTAGGGAATTCCATAATAAAGTAATTTTGAAATATATCTAGGATTGTGAGGAGCATAATTCATTGTGGAGAACCATAATAGTCACATTCACAAAGTTAGTTGGCCTTTATGCCTATAAGTGGGTCTGTTTATGTTTGTATTTGTATTCAAGAGTTGCTTTTTACTCTATAAAGTACATGTGTTGTTAAGGGTGGATCACACAATGAGCTGATATATGGCTCTGTATCGTGTGCCTCTCCAAAAAATATGCAGACTACTAAAAGGAAAAAGTTGTGCATTGGTTTCATCTCTGCTTATTGTAAATAAGCCGGTGTACTTTTCCCTTTGCCTCTGCATAGAACATGGATGTCTATTTAGAAAAAAAAAAACTCTATCAGTGGTTGCAGGGGGCCATTCTGGATTACTCTCACTATGATCATTTTCAGACAAGCTGACAAAAGTGAAGTGCATCAGAAGAAAATGGTAGGGAAGCGGAACAAAACTCACCTGTTTATTTGTATCATCCCCACTCCCTCAGATGAGTTCAGTCAAACTACTACGGTCACGTCTCAACGGCATTCTGTTCAAGCTGACGTTTGAGGAGCAGGTGAACAACATCCGGCCAGACATCATGAACGTGACGTTTGCCTGTGAAGAGGTGAAGAAGAGCGAAGGCTTCTGTAAACTCCTGGAGTTGGTGTTGCTGGTCGGCAATTACATGAACGCTGGATCAAGAAACGCCCAGACGTTCGGTTTCAACATCGGCTTCCTCTGCAAGGTAACACACCACCACCACCACAGCTGCACACCACACAGATATATACTATGTTCTGGAAATTAACTGACATTAAAATATCAGTGCTACATTTCGATTTTTTCTAAAGGTGCTACAAGGAACTTTTAAATCCTTCAGAAACTGTAAATGTTTTCATCTGATGATCATACATTGCATGTAACAGCAAACAAGACCATCAGTGCAAATAATGCTATTTTTTATATGTTGTTTTTCGTAATGCCTTTATCAGGGGTACGCTCACCCAGGAACAACAGTCGGCGTAGTAAAAACGCTACCACTTTTGTCCAAAGGGGGTGCAATAATTGAAACACACTGAAAGTTCCTCGGAGCACCTTTAAATAAATACACACAGCATTACAATTATTCATTTGGTCAATGCTTTTGTCCGAAAAAGACGTACAGATGAGCTTCAGTCCAAAACAGTCCAAATAAAGGGGGAGCCTCATAGAATAAATGTTGTGGTTCACCTGACCCATGTGCCCCAGGGTTTGAGATACATGAAGTAACACATACTGTAAGTAGAGTTATTTTCATGGATAAAGAATGCCAGTGAAGGATAGAGTGAGAGACATAATGTATATGTTAGGTGATTCTGACACAGCGTTGCTATATATTGCCAATGGATTTCTGAGGACACCATCGTGGTACCAGATATAGGAGTTTGGATTGTGATTAAATAACTCACATTGTCAGTAATATACACAGAACAACACTTGTATGATATTTTCTCTCCATGCTAAAGCTTTTAAAATAATTCTTCTGTACGACAACTGGTCACAAGCATGCCTCAAAAAACTTCACAGAAGCTAGGTTCTTCTAAGATCTACAGTAGCTAATCAACAATCAAATGACAAATATGTCTTTACAACAGATAAAACACACCAATAATGAGGTGTGGAACAAACTGGAACTTGAGCCAGAAAAAAAGGCAGCATCTATGTTCACTGCCAGGTAAAAAAAATCCCAGTATGCAAAGGTGTGTAAGAGAGGACTGACTGCCGTGCACACACAGTTACAGTATACTAAGCACAAGCAAAGCTCCTGAAGCACATCTGCTGGGCTACATATACAACATCTAACTTACATCAGTGAGACAGGTGGCTTTTCTGCAACAGGCTCTGAGAGGAAGAGTCCTTAAGGAAAGTATACGAGAAGAGACTGTCCGCCCCAATGTAAACAAAGCAAGGGCTAGTCACGTCACAATAAAATCAGGCTTTAATGCTTGGATTTTGAAATTGTATATACCACAAGAGCAAGGTGGATCCAAAAGTGTGAAGTTGCTGTAGGCATCATGTTCTTTTGTATTGTTTATACTACTAAATAAGTGAAATGTGACACCGTTTAATTTAACGCCCGGCCCCCCCTGTAGTCTGCACCCTGGCAGTGCTACAGCTATTAAAAGTAGAAAAAAATACTATCGTATAAAAAAAAAATGTCGAAGGGATCAGCATTCCATATGAAAACACTCAAAATGGGTTGTGTCCATATTTGAGACTTAACTGTGAATATGAAAAGTCACCGCCTGCATATACTGGCAGCCAGCAATCTTGCAGGTGTGAGGAATCCAGTGTGCCTTTTCTCTTCTTCTTCCTGCAAGCTGACTGAATCAGTGTGGAATGTAAGTGTAGAGCCTGGCAACGCCTCAGGGGGCTGATTGGGCCATTATAGATGGACACGAAAAAAAAAGTCTGCTTTCTCACTTTAGTCAATCAAGTAAATGGCCCCCTGGCTGGCAGGTCTAGGGAACCTAATTGGCTCATCAGGGAGAAGGGGGAGGGTTGACGGTGGGATTGAGCAGCATGGGGAAGGGCACAGGGCTGACACACCTTCGCCTTCCACCTTCAGCCCTCCACTGCAGCACACACACACACACACACACACACACACACACACACACACACACACACACACACACACACACACACACACACACTCACATATCTCTTGAGAGCCAGCCTGATCGCATATATTCACAACAAATGTTATAGCTTCACAAGAAGGATGAAATGCCCTTGTTCACGTCACTATAGTTGAGTGTGAAAAGCATTTGAGCAAATGACATGGTTTGCAGTTTATTTTCTGTGTTTTTATTTCAAAGACTACCTAAAGAAAATGCTAAACACATAGAAAAACATGCATAGTAATCAATACAAGTGACTTCTAAAATATTCAGTTAATTGATAAGAACATCTGCTGTATGACTCAAATACAAAATAATATTGTTTCTCTTGGGTTGGATTCCTGGATTGCTGTGAAAAGAAAAAAAAATCAAAGACTGCTAAATAATTAAAGACCACATGGAAATGATTTGTGTTCAAGGCTAACTATTAGGCATTTGACTTTGTAACACAGAGTCATTAAGCCAACATCAGTGTGACCTTCTGTCCTGCTTTCAAAACATAGCTTTTTGACAGCTACAATTACTGTCGCAATTGTCCGTTTTACTAAATTATTCAAGTTGGCAGCTCATGTTGGACTAAAACACTATTGTCATTGTATTCAAGTTATTCTCGTAATATGTAACTATATGAGCAATTATACAGTGTGTTTTTCATCTCCATGTTCTATTAGTGTAAGCGTTCTATATTCCCACCGCCACTACTTCTGTTATTAGTCAATTATTGTTGTCTGTATTTATTTTACTTATGGATACTTAAGTGGAAGCTTGTTTGCTGGTAATATACCTTGCCACTGTACATGCTAAATGTGTGGCCAAGTTGTTGTGATTGTGTTTGAAGCCATATTACAAACCCTAAAACTCCTGAGGCTCAGTCGATTAAACCCATATAAAAGTATTTACAATGTAATAAATTGCAGTGTTTTTTGCTATATGTAATCTTTTTTTAAAGCTTTCACCAGGTCCCAGACTTTGTTTAAAATTCAAATTTAAAATGATATGAACTGATTATACCGTACACATGATTATATTATTCATCAAGTGCAGGTTTGGATAGAGAGGTTAGAGTGGTCTGTTTATGAATTAGTGAATATGCATGTGCTGTGTGCACTTGTTCCAGGTTAATCATGTGATCATATTCACCTCACAATGCTAATATGTTTCCAGTTTCTGTCCCAACAGTGTGCCCATTCTCCTCCTCTGTATGGACACTATATTAGTTCAGTTTAAAATATCACTATACAGCATTAGCACATTGTATCAGTGAAGCCATGGACAATGTGCCACAATATAGTAACAAATACGGTTAACTCTACCACATTATTTAGAAGTATTGTTCATTAAATGTTTATTTTTAACACTATATTAGTTCAGTTTAAAATATTAGTTCAGTTTAAAATATCACTATACAGCATTAGCACATTGTATCAGTGAAGCCATGGACAATATGCCACAATATAGTAACGAATACGGTTAACTCTACCACATTATTTAGAAGTATTGTTCATTAAATGTTTATTTTTAACACTCACTAATGCTTAAATGATGAATGTTATTATTATTATTATTAATAATAATAATAATAATAATAATAATAATAATAATAATAATAATAATAATAATAATAATAATAATAATAATAATAATAATAATAATAATAATAATAATAATATTATTTGTTTGCCCAAGTTACCTTATATTCTATAACATAGTACTAATAATAGTTGGCTAATGACACCAGCATACCAGAGATGCAGTTTATTTTGTTGTAATGACAGCAACCAAATTCAATTTTAAGATCCAGAAATCAAATCGCGATTACCCAATTTGAGCAACTGATTGATCCTCATCTAACGAAAGTTTGCACACACGTTTGTTTTTGTGTTTGTATGTCTGATTGCCTGTAATTGTTGCAGTTCACTGTTGCCTTAATGTTTGAGCGTGTGTACACATGTGCATTTGTTTGTGCACACGTGTGGGCATGTCCAACTGCAGGCTGTGTACAGACCGGATATTATCAGTATGAGTACACAGAGGTAGTTTGTGATAAGTATTTGTCCCAGCATGCCACTGAAACAGCATGGCAATCACGGTGGGGAATGAATATGGAACAGGTCCTATGTACTGTTTTGGAGGCTTCTTTGTATGAACACCCCCACACACACACACACACACACACACACACACACACACACACACACACACACACACACACACACACACTCCTGGCAAGCACAGTATCATACTTGTATTCAAACATCCCTGCCCCACTGTGTTATTAGTGTGATATTATTGTACGTGTAAGTACTCTGGGTGTGTGTGTTAGTTTGTTTTTATCATCTGTAATTAGATGCCATCTAAGCAAGCTCTCATCAGTATGTGTTTTTATAATGTATCGTGGCTGTATCGGAGACAATCGGGTATGTCTCAGATTTTAACAATTAACTTGTAGTTTTTACTTATCCCTGCCATGTACTTGTTGCCTCTGAAAAACATTTACAGGGAAGGTTAAATTAATATCACAAAAACATATTACATCTGTTGGAATTGAACTTAATTCATTTTTGCTTTTATTTTGACAGTGTAACGATTGACTGAAAGCCTTGGGAGAACAACAAAGAACCCCTGAGTGTAAAAAGTATTGCTTAATATTTTTTTTATTTTTTATTTTCAGCTCCGAGACACTAAATCCATCGGTCAGAACACCACACTTCTTCATTTCCTGGCTGAGCGGTGTGAAGATAGTCACCAAGTGATTTCAAGGTTTCCAGATGAACTAGAGCATGTGGAGAGTGCCAGCAAAGGTATGTCTCTCTCTCTGTCTCTTATGCCCAAGACCATTGCATATCATAGTGCCGAACATGTACAGTACATTAAAAACAGCAATTAAAAGTGTCTTGAGAAGGCCAAGGTGAATATATTGTTTTTGTTTTATTTTTCAGCCTGCACAATATTAATTTATTTATTTCTGATTATTTTTAACCAATTTCAACATGTATTGCATCCCTTGACCACGGCTAGAAGTCCTTCTTTGTGACAGGAATAGATGCGTTTGTCCGACCGCACTGTCATTCAGCCTGTCAATAAACTAATTCCACTCTAATTCTATTCTCAGGCATTTGGTGGAATCCCCGCAGGCTTATTTACTTTGTTAGTCTCGTAATTGGTTATTTAATCTAATTCATTTAATTATGCACTTGACTGAGGCTGCCAGCCATTTTATAAGTAGACTGAATGGTCTTTATGAGCTGTATATATTTAGATGTCTATATGCAGGCATTTTGAATTATATCAACTTTGTCATTTCATGGAAATGAAGGAAATGCCACTTAATTGACTCAGATCAGTAAATAACTTTATCATGCACAAAGCCTTCCGGAACTATAAAAGTGGGTCGGGATGTTAAAAAACGTTTACACAACGCTTATCTTCTTTCATTGATCATCGCATAAAATTAAACAGGATGTTCAATAGAATATTGTCACAGTGAAAGAAACTTCCTGTTTAAATTTAGACCATTTCAAAGTGCTAACACGGCTTGTGAGTTGAATTAGAGGAGGAGGGGTTAACATTTGTAAATAGGCCAATGGTCTTGTTTTAAAATATGTTTACTCTTTCAAATATGTTGTATTTATTGTTTTGCCACTCTTATGTTTTATTCAAAATGTTTAACTTTGTCTTAAGCATTTAAAAAAATAAATAATATATATATATAAAATTACAAGCTAAAATAGTTGCTGATCAGCCTTCCATTTGATTTGATTTATTTTGAGGCACAAAGGATAGTAGTGATGACATGCATTGGCCCTCTCTATGTCTTTGAAAAGCTTTAATTTCTTGTAGATACTTGCCACTCTCTCCAGATCTTTACAAGCATTTGGTCTCTTCTCAAAAGATACTACTATAGGCTTGATAGCCTCCTCACATTGCTATATTTCTTAACATAACCCCCTCTTTTTTGTCTTCATGTTTTCTCCGTCTGGAACAATTTCCCTCCAAATTACAGCCTAGTGACTTTAAAGTCCAGATTTGTTTCCCCCCAATCGAACCAGATTTATGTTTTGAAGAGTAGTAAATGCTACACTTTTATTATTTATTCATATAAACATCCATATTTTCAAAATGTCTTTATTTTGAAATTCATTAGCTGTTACCATGGCAACAGCCACTCCTCTATGGGCTGTATATTACTAATATCAACTGAAATAGATGTATACACTTGGACTGCATAAAGCCGTTAATTGACCAATATACTAAAATGACATCAAAAACAAACAAACAAGACATAAGAGTTCAGAAAAAAGGGCTTCATCTTCTTACTGGTGAATGAATAACAATATCTCCATGTTGGTGAGATGCCTGTCATCCAAGCATGTGATTTATGTTGATTGTCTGAGGCACACATTGTCAACTTTGCAATCTAATGGTGGCAAGTTGTACAATCAATGCACCTCATTGATACGTGCAATACGGCCTGTTTAATTTCCCTTGGAAACCATGATTTCCCATGCCTTGATTGGCCACTTCAGACTTTTCCTCCTCCAGCAGAATTATTCATCTGAGAAATGGGATTGCTTATCTGGAAATAGTATCTTTATTTTATGTATTTTTTCATTGTGAAAAATATCAATTTCAATATGTTTTGAATATTTAGATGATGGGTTATGTTTTATTATTATTAATTTCATAAAACGTGTTCCATTGATTAGGCTTCATTAGGTAATGACCACAGGTCATGTGTTGAGCCTGATACAGTGTGGAGAACTTAGGTCATTGCAATCAAGTAGCATTTTGATCATTACCATTTAATTAAATTAACCCTTACCTCTGACTGCATTGCCTTGTTGATAGCTACACACACATAACTGTTGTTCAAGTACTGGGAACAGCTTTTATGTATTTATTTTAAGAACCAAAAGTTACCCAAAACAAGATGATTTGGTCGGTATTTTACATCAGAAATCAGTATGCCCATGTAGTAGCCTTGGAGCAGAGGAAGTGAGTGTCATAATGGATGCTAGAGGTTAACCATAACTAAGGTAAGTCCAGCACAAAGCTGTTCCCTTAGGAGACTACTCATCTCTCATAGGACTCAGCCATTATCAAAGCCTACCTGTATCAAGGTCATTGTTGATTAAAATTCACATGATTATGGAAGGAGACCAAGGCAGCAGGCTGCAGATGTTTTCAGATGGGACCTGGAAAAGAGAAGGGTCATTCTTTTATCAATGCACTGTGGACACGTTGCTTTATGTAGCAGGAAATCTATTTTTTTTTCTATTTCTCTTCACTTGCACTACTATTACATAGCAAGAAGACTGCAATATGTTTATGAACACTCACTTGAATCAATTATAGGTGCTTTATAGATACAGGCTCAAATGTGTTTGAATTCTGACACATTATTTTTATTTTTTATAACCAGGGAGCCAATCAGTAGCCCTATTTTTATACCATACTGAACCTTGGCCTCGTATCCAAACTACTACCACTGGCAGCTTCATATCTGTCTGATCAGAGGATCGATACCCTCTCCTGCCACTATGGCATCGTGTGAAGTGAAGAAAGATTTCAAATAGCTCAAAGGGGCTAAGGTATACTCATTGAAATTGCTCTTTTTATTCACCTATCCTTCCCCCCAAAATGACTGGTCAGAGCCAGCAGCACATATTCACCACTCCTAGCTGGAGTTGATAAAGATATACTGTACACCCTGCATTAAAGCAACTCCGAGTAACATTTAATTATATTTTAAACGGCCTCATGTTTTCTCTCATAATCATAAATTACCTTTAACAGCAAACGAGACCATCAGTGCAAAGAAAGAAGTTTTCATATAGTTTTTATTACTGCGTTTGGTCTGGTCGCACACCCAGTCCGATTTTCGGTTCACGTGTGCATGCTCTATGGTCACATATCCGTATTGGTCGTAGATTTCAGTGTGGCTCAGCAACGCGATTTGAGAAGCATATCCCTCCAGGTGAGGGAAGGGGAGCGGGAGCCTTGTTTGAGACAGTTGTTTGTCGTCATAATGACTGATAACGGGGCTGAACCATCAAAGAAAAAAAAGAAAATGCAATGAAGAAAAGCTAAAAGGGAGAGATAGGCGGGCGGGAGGGCGTTGCCAAGCAACGTATACACAATTTCACGGGAGCGAAATAATTTGAGCTAGTTGTTGAATATTAGTGAGTGCCATTGAACAATATAACGTCAGGGTAGATATTAAACATGCATCCATATATGTATTTGATGTTGAAATTGTAATTATTTTGAATGTAGTCATAAAATCCTCGATGTTCATACCCCTGACCTCATCTTAATAGCAGCGGCAAAGTCTTGAGAGAAGTGTCATTGGCCAGTTTGCCCCCCTCCCCCCAGAGATGAATGCGTTGGGCCTGACAATGGGAACTGAGTCTGTGTGGTGATTCCACTCAATCAGTGGTGCACTGACAATCTGTCTTGACAATTCTGGAAAAAAAGAGGAAATATGACACAAATGTTCTCATAAATCTATTTGGTGTAAGGCATAGCCAAGGGCAAAGTACTTCTGAGCCTGAGAGAGAAAAAAAACTGAGAACGAGGACAGAAGAAAAAAGATGAACTCAGAGGATATTAATACCGCCGTGAATATATCTATTATCCACATTCATTTGAAGGCACTGCAGCATAATAAAGCAGTGCCCATTTCCCATTTCAAATCCTATCAGTGCTTGGCTCTGTGTTACGTAGTAGACAGAATGCCTTTCTGGATTGGTGGTGTAACACAGAAAGGATCATTTGTCTTTTTGGTTTCAATAGAGTTGCGGCAAATCAGGCGGTTGAGAAAGTTATTCTCTCGTGTCAGTGCAGAGAGAGGGTCCCTTACTAAAATCAGCTGCAGAAGCTTAGGGAAGAATGGTCAAACCCATTACCACACATTCAATTCCTGCTGCAATGGCTGAACAAATGCATGTTCTATTTGTTTATATATATATAGAAAAATATGTCACGTCACAGCTGATGCAAACTGACTTGACACAAAATTAAAAAAAAAAAAAAAAGAATTAGGCAGAGGATGTCATGACCAACCCAGAAATATATTTAAGTTTTGCAAACATTATGAATGTAGCAGCTGGGCTGTGCATAAACAAAAGTCAGCATCCATCTCATTAGTGCTATTATTAGCCATTATATGAAAACATACTGTTTGTGATAATGAGAGCTATTAACTGTTAAGAGACGCGCCCTACTTATAAGATTGATTTAATGTTCTTCTTTTATCTTGCTTTTCATAAATAGTATCTATCAAACATATTGTAGAAAATACATACAGTCCAGAAGGAAAACATGCTGTTGGTGGGTTTTAAGAGAATGTCATTACCAGGGTTTCAAAATGTTGTGTACCATAAAACACACACACACACACACACACATATACGCAAGCTGTATTCGGCACCTTGCTCATTTTATTTTATAAAACTAGACGCATAAATGCAGAAATGGATTTACCTAAGTTAGAGTATTGCCAATAGTGTAGTAACTTGTGTAGTATGGTAGCAATGTTCCCATGTGTCTTACAGAAACATGTTATGTCATGATGACTTGTTCAGTGCCCAGTTGGCACATGCTTTTGATTTTGCATTTATCAATAACTACAGTAGAGGCGCATTCTCTTTATGTTCACGTGCAGGCTGCCACTTGGATTTGAAACACCTCTACTTGAACTGTTTCTTTAGTACCTCTTTGCACCAAAGTCCAGCCGACTTTACAGTGTTTGTTACGCAGTTTTCTACAGAACATCTGATCAAAACAAGTTCACAACGGGCACTGAACTCCCTTGGGTCCCTCTGCAACACACCCGCCAAGTGTGGAGTAGATCATATGAAATGGCTGGCGAAGTTATCGAATGATAGACAGACATACCCACATTACAAACAGAAATACACTTTACACAGTTTTGCACCAGATATTTAATATTAATATCTGGCAAATTCTTTTAGATTTCAATTTGATTTGGCTCTCTGTTTTGGATCTCTGGATTAACAGATTTTACTACTTATTTGATTTGCAACCACTTGAAGAATTGGGCACAATGATTGATTGCTACCAATAACACCAACAAAGACCATGTCACCCTTGGAGAAAAAAAAAGAAAAAGAAAGAAAATCTATTTCACACTCAGTGAAGTTTCCCTTCTTAGATTTGTAGTCAAACTTTTCCAGTCTCCCCCAGAAGTAATTGAATGACAATCTGATTTAGGTGCATATTAATATTCTCAATGGGAATTCCATTTGCCATTTAATCACAGGAGTTAACAGGGTGTGGTACAGGGCTCAAGGATGTGCAGTATTTCAAGTGTATTGCAATGTATAGAGTGCAATTTGTGTGTGTGTGTAAACCTATAGACAGTTTCATAAATTGGGATATTTTTGAAGGCATGCAGTTTTAGTTTTTTTTCTCACATGTAACACGATCACATGCCATTGTTATGCTTCCAGCAGTAAATTCAAGGTTCATTACCTCATTGAATTATGAACAGGACAAAACATTCTCCAGTGCACAAACTTTGGGGAGATTCACCTAAAGGGAGTTCATTAACTTGCGTAAACTTGGCCAGGTTGCCCACCAAAGACAACAGTAGAGTGGCTTTGCCTCTACAGGTATATGTATTTAAAGGCTCAGTCAAAGCCTGGATTCAAACCCTTGACAATCTGTGGACGACCACAGGATTGCAGCTCACTGGTGCTTCTCATCCAGTGAGATTAAGAATGTCTGCAAGGAAGAAATAGGGCAAAAAATCAAAGTTACTTGTCAATAGGATACAATGTCAAAAAGCATCTGATTGTTACAAATCAAGACAAATTACCCAGTCAAGGGGGCGCCCTTAGCTCAGTTGGTAGGGTGTCCCCCCCATGGGCCTCGGCCAGCAGCGGACCCGGGTTCGATTCCAGCCCGCGGTCGTTCTCTGCATGTCACTCCCCTCTCTGCCCCATTTCAACTCTGTCTCTACACTATCAATAAAAGCTTAAAAATGCCAAAAAAATATCTTAAAAAAAATTAATAATAATAATTACCCAGTCAGATGGTCGCATTAAACATACAATATAATTTCCTAAATTATTATAATTTTTTTTTTAGCCTGTTATTTCCCAAGTTTTTCCCAACTAACTTTGAAAAGTAAAACTTTTGAACAACGTCATCAATGCTAAATCAGTGTGACTAAAGGCCTTTGCACACCGGGCGCGTTTTATTCGTGTGATTAATCCGTTAATTAACGATACACTGCGGTCTAAAACTTTGATTGATACCAGAAAAGGGAAAAGGTTTCAATGGATAAAATATGGTTTATTTTGGGTAACATCTGCACACCGCTTTAGTAGTGACTCGGCGTGGTGGATGCAAGTTCCATTTTCCTCCATTTTATTAAGCCCAGTTCAGACCAAAGATTCGCCTTGCAACTGCTTGCGACGACACGGTTTTAGAACGTCGCAGGGGAGAAATCGCAGCGGTGTGAACTGCTCGTTACAGCGCGTTGCAAGCCGTTGCAAGGCGTCACAGAAGATTCAACATGTCAAATCGCAAGGTCCAGTTTTAGAACGTCTCAACCGTCTCGTCGCAAGGAGTTGTGAGTTGCAAGCAGTTGCAAGGCGAATCTTTGGTCTGAACTGGGCTTTACGTTTGAGTTTTCTGGCAGTCACACTCGCACAACTCTGAAGTGCTTTTATTGATAGTGCGTTGTGTTTAAATTTGAGTGTCCTGTCCTGCCTGTGCTAGGTCTGCACCTTTTCCACCCATCATTTGTTGTGTTTCAGTTCCCAAGCACTAAGCAAACTCTTTGGAATTGTTTTGTTGTTGTTGAAACTTATCATTTATACATCAAAAGAATTTGGCAAAGGGTGCTTGAATTATTGAAGGTGCTGTCTTCAGTAACTCACAAACAATGACAGACGTTGGAGTCCTGAGACCCAGTTTCCTGTTTGGTTTGAGTGGACATTTCATCCACTGCTTCACATGAAGATTCACACGATTAGATGGTTTTTAAAACATAGCTAACAAAAGACGGGGAATCATTTTAGAACATCAGGTACACATGACTATTAGTTAACAGAAACAATTTCCTCACAGTTGTTTAAGGTGTACCGGTCCCTGGCCCCTGAAAGTGATAGAGCGGGATCAGCGGGGCCAGCAGTTTAAATGGACAGTCTGTCACCAAGAATATTAGGAACAGGAAACCAACCTGTCTAGAACTACCAGCTCCGGATGAGTGATGTGCTCTAGAGAGTTGTTTTTTTCCCCCTTTCCTCAATTCATGGACGATGAGGAGTTCATTGTGAGACCTAAACAACTATTGTCTTTCTTTGTCATCTTTTTTTTAACCCATCCCGTCCATCTTTCTTTCCCTGCACCTGTGATTTCTTACATCACCACTTTGCCCAGCCAGTGTGAATGTAGACAGAGATAGACACATGCAGGGAGGCCAGCAGCCCTGCTTAGCATCAGGCTACAGTCCGTGACAGCAGATTTCAATGAAAGCTGACAATGGGACCAGGAATGAGAATAATGCTGTTTGCCAGCCTGGAAATTCTGCCTGTCACACTAGAGCATTTTCCAATGCTGGGAGTGTTCCATGAGCTAAGGTGAACAAGGAAGCTCCATTTCAAATGCAACACTTTTTTTCTGCACTAACTTAACTAGGTCGTAGTTTTATCCAAATTAATCAATAGTTGAGTGACAAACTTTCATTTAAAACCTCACTTTTTCTGTGTGTGTAACCTGTATTCAAACAATGTCATATGTACTCAGATATTTCAAACACTGTCAAGTGTAAAGTCTTGTCTAATGGAATACAGTGACTTCTCCTTTAAAAGGTCATTGACCTTCTTTAAAATGCATTGCCCATTTCATCATGGCAGCCAACAAACAGCAATGTCTACAATCAACGGCCCCTAAATGTCCTATATCCAGTTTAACAACAACTGCTTACACCGCTAAGACAGCAAGGATAGGAGGAAAGACCGGGAAAGACACCAGTTGAAAAGACATTAATGTGCATAACTTTCGTTCGGAGGGAGGAGCTACAGCAGGTAGAGTGTGTCAGGGAGGGACCAGAGAGAACACAAGTGGAGCGGTTGAGGTATTTGGATTCAAATCTATATCTCTCTAACTGCTATGTTCTCCCAAATCATATACCCCAGCTTTAAAAAGTAAAAATATCAGGACACAGAATACTGAAACACTATTATCATTAATAAATAAACACCTCCATGTTGGTCTGAACAGTGGCTCTGAAAAGTGTGTAGCTTGCCGCTCATTTGTGGAGGAGGACAGCTAATCAGCCTGGATTCACAACAGTTACTATACAGTAGATATCAATGGTAATCCAGAGTCACTGCAAAATCATAGCAAAGGTATGTACTTTTAAAATAAGTGACGCAACATCATTCACAAATCTTCCTTTGATCCGTATTAGGATTAGAAATTGCTAAATGCACCGCTTACAGCAGAGCATTTGAACAATACAGAAGTAGTGTATTCAGCAATGTTGAAGAGAAAATATGTGTGGTTTTCTGGAAATCATTCGCATCATACAGCAGCATTCACTGGTAAAAGGTGATAATTACAGTCATGTCTACTTTATTTCTCCTAAAAATGTTGATGATGAGTTTGTTGACATGCCATATTTTTTGTTCATTGTAATTAGGCCAGTTTTGCCATTTTATATGTATTCAATTAGTTTTGAGTTGAGTAATTTTGAATGATCAGAATTTAAGTGAAACCTGTTTCCAACTGGGCTGCTGATAAAATTACACATGAAACTATCAATGTATTCTTGCAACAAAGTCTGCAGATATAGGGGCCATGGTACTGTACCTTTCAGTACGTCAAGTGTCAAGGGGTTGGCTGGACACATTATCACAATGCTAGACATATTAATTTCCTGAGGACATCACATATCACACATACCTGTATGTATGTATAGCATGCATTGTGTATTAAAACAACCTTGTAAGATTAGGCCATGCAGATACATGCTTTTAAGAAATCAACTAAAAAGCTATTGCCCAACAACAAAACCGGCGAACACATTGATTGAAAAAGTCATGACCAATTAGAATGACATAATGAAATACCAGTGAGATGAGGTGAAAATGACCCCAGTCAGTATAGCAAAGGGTTAAAAAAAAACCTGTCATAGCAAGTCTGTCAGCTGATTCTGATAAGTAAGATAATGATAAGAATTGCTGTACAAATGAGCAGGAAATTGAGTTTTCTCCGAGGTGATCCCTGCACCCTCCAGATAAGGCCCAGTTGAAGCGCTACAATAACAAGTGCAAGGATGTTTTTAATATTGACTGACTGAAAGAACATAATCTACAGTACAATACGCCAACTTGTTCCGGATTTATGTCGTGTGCTTGTGTGACAGTTTAGTGGTGAGATCTGTATTAAAAAGGCTAAGCTTGCCAAATAGGTATCAAAGTAATATTAAATAGTCATTTTAGTATTAGCTCAAAATGTTCCTCTAAGTTCTCCTTTTTTTCAAATCCAGCAACGTGTTGTTTCACTTTTCACATCAGTTCATATCCAAATGTAATCTTATAATGACCTATTCTGCCACATGCTCCCCTGCACAACATGATTATGGCAAAAGAGAAAACAGTGTTTAATATGACATGCAGCCTATAGGTTTTTATTGATATGCAGAGTTTCCCCCAGAAAAGTTGTTAGGCATGGTGGTAATAGTGCTGCACGATTTGGTGAAATTGTGAATTTGCGATCATAGGACAAAAAATATTAAAATTAATTTTGAGTTTTTGTTATCCACTTTCACTAGCATGAAAGTGAAGACCTAATGCTCTTGTCTCAGCATCATGTTGGTGAAATGTGCTTTGGGTGTCTCTCAAAGATTGTTTTAGCCAGGCCTCCTGCACAAATGATTGCTACCAACAAAAAACAGGCATGATCGCTATAATACGTATTTTTTTCAGATAGACTGAATAAATGTTATCCAAACCTCCATACATTTGTCACGGTGATGAGTAATCTTGAAAAAAAACGTAGTATAACACTAGTGATTTTTGTTTAATAAGGAGGTAAGACATTTAGAACTCTTATCCATCGCGCAAGTCATACTTCTGTTGATCCTAGTGGTTATTTGCACACAAACGACACCATTCCAGGGGGAAAATAGACACATCACACACACATATGCACATCATTCCAGACATAATAATTACCAAGAAAGGCAACAGGACATTTACCAACTAGGTTGTCATTGCGGTAAAAAGGTCTCTAAAAAGGTTTTCTCTCTATTCCTCTTTGCCTCTATTGACCAACGTTTGAGAAAACGTGTCTGTGTCTCAAATGCTGTCATTAGTATCTGGGCAGCTTTCTCCAACCCATGCACATCAGCTGGGGTTAGGAATTGATTTCGGATACGCAATTGGATAATTTTTTATCATTGGCTGTCATCAATATATAATCGAGAAGCCTGAAAAGAGCATTGCAGGGCTGCTGTTTGGAATTTTAAAAGGCCCATGGGACTAGGTTCCCCCTGTGCCCCTCTCGGTTAATGCATGCTATGTCGCTATGTGTGAAGATTCCACCATCGACTGCGATTTATTCCCCCCAGAGGAGCTAAGACATTGAAGTACATAGGCATTCACTGCCTGCACTGCAACATGAATATGGTGCTTGGTCCTTGGGTCTGCAAAGAGCATACTTATATCTATCATGAAATCATTGTCCGGTATCTATACATATGTATTTATATTGTAAAAAACATTGCACCTATAGTGGTGTCAAGCTCTCTTTCTGAAGTGTTTCAAAAAGGTTGGTTTTGAAGTGAAGGATGCAAATAGGAGCCTGTGCTGCGTATACACCAAACCAAACCCACCTTCACATCAGAAACGGAATCCTTTGTGTAGAACAGACCATACTGTGTTTGTTTGCCTTTATGATGTAAATCATGCTGATCGTCTATAATTTGGTCCTCAGGCTTTATACAATGAGTGTAATTTAGAAGGCATTCCCTTATTCCGAAAATTAATCTAACCGGTACGGACTATGACCTTTCTCTTACATGTGGATGATTTGCATTTTCCACCTTTTTCCACCAGCTCTGTGTAATGGAGTCACACTGTGTGATCCATATTCAAATATTATTCAAATCAGTGGCACCACATTTGCATTTGAAATTAAAGATTTGAAGCCAGGTCGCCTGCATACTGATCAGAGGGACAACCTTCATTGGAGTGAGGGTCGCTATTGCAAATAAATTGGACAGGCTATTAATAATTGTCATGAAATGAGTGTTGTATATTGCACACTGCAATAAAAGTGTTTTTCCTCCGATGCAATGAATCTGAAATCATTCTCAACACTTTTGCACTCAGCTCAGAAAACAAGAATACTCTCTTCGAATAGAGAGACGCAGCCTTGCTGTCACTATTGAGGACAATATTACCCGCATCAATCAATCAATCAATCAATATCCTTTATTTAGCCAGGTAAAAATTAATTGAGATTAAAATCTCTTTTTCAAGAATGACCTGGCCAAGAAGGCAGCACCATGATTAAAAAAGCACAATCAACCACAATTCTCATACACCACATTCAACATCAATTAAAGTAAAATACAAGATCAGGGACAAGACTATATTGATTGAAATGATTGCAGTTAAAAATGAAATAAATAAACTAGTGACATATGAAATTAATAAACCTGGCCGTTATCAGAAAATAGCTTTACAAACAATTGCATTGACCAAGAGAACTATCTTCTCTGTCCTTCAGGATTCCTTTGAATTCTCCCAAGGTGAGAGCAGCATGTTCTCTCCATGTCAAACTAAATGTATTATGGGGCGCTCCGGTGGTGTAGTGGATTGAGCGTGTAACATATTGGCCCCGGACTTTGTTGCAATTGTCGCGCGTTCCAGTCCGACATGTAGATCTTTACTGCATGGCATCCCCCTCTCTCTCTGTCTCTGTAGGCTACCGTCAAATAAAGCTTGAAAATGCCAAAAAAAAAATATTATGAGGCCCAATTGTGAATTTGGAAAAGACAGACTCAAAAAGAGAAATGTTAATTAATTGAAACCTACACTAAATTGACACTACTCAATGAGTAACATTCATTCAGTATAAGCATGCCAAAGCTAGTCCTTTTTTTCACAACATTTTAAAATACTGTCCAATTAAAAGTAAAATGTATGCTTTAGTTTCATAGCCGTACCTGAACATGCAGTAGAGGCTGAGTTTGAATGTAATTTGACCATCTTAAAGCCGTAGGATTAGGATAAACATATGTAAACTATTTAGTTTTAATGTTCTACAAATGTTACCATTAAATAGTTGATAAAGTAAAAACAAATATGCATGCCAATTTGATGGTCAACTACAATCCAGGTGTGTTTGTGTCCCTATAGTTTTTCCCTCCTTTGCCTTGACATGGCCTACCAGCTGAGACCCGCTCCTTACAGAAAGGTCTGTTTTTATTCCCCCAAACTGAAGCAGAGGTAAGGAGGGACAGAATCGATTGTTGCGGGCCAAATTGAACCTGTGTCGAGCTGCAGGCAGCCACCAGATAAAGCCTCTGACGCTGTCTGCTGTGTTTATCATCAGGTGGCCTTTTCTGTGTGTGCTGTGCTGTGATTCTGATGGGTTAAGTCATAATAGGGGAGCCACCATTCTTTGGAGGGGCTGCCAATAAAATCGCAGACAGAGGGGATTATGTTTCATGTCAGCCCATTATTGTTTCCAGCTTCCCCTGTACATTTTTTATTTTTTTTACCAGAAGAGGCCTCTGCCATGATTAAGCTGCTTTCTATCCTGCTTTGATGTAGTCCATTTTTGTTCAGATGTGATAACTTTATCATTTAAAGCCCTTTAATTGTTTGGTATTTTATTATCTGTCTATCCACACAAGGCAAAAGGCACAGGAGTCACAGTCACCATAATAATATGATGTCATTATGATTATAAAGCATCATCTGTTGACTCATTATACATTGTGTACAGCCTGCACGCCCAGCTGTTTGGTATTGACTATGTCCACAGTCAATCCTTCTTCCTCGACCGATGTAAATATGTCTCACTGTGAGTGTGATCCTACGTGTGTAAAACCATGTCAGAGGATGCTCATACAGTCTTGTTTAGTCTGCCTTGGACTTTAACATGTCCCAACAGTTTCTTGTTAGCCTGGCACCGCCCACCTACATACTTCCGCTCAATTTCCATTTCACTTCTGTAGTCAGTCTGGGTCTGCGGTATAGTAGTGGGTTTACTCAGCCAGATTTGTGCTAGTCCAATCAGCGAACAGAGGGAGTGGCTCAGAAGCCGGCGCATGACTTGCGTCACAAGCAAACGTCATACATTTGGTTGGCAGATCCAGAGTGGCACTGGGCAGATCCAATAGTTTTAAACTTCAACAGACACCCGCCATCAAGTGAGTTTGTCAATTGAGCGATTCCAGACCTTCTGTACAAATGAAATGAAGTACGATGGTCTGGTAGAACCAGGCTAGTTTCTTGTGGTTTAGCCCTTAATAATCTCTGTAACAGGCTTGCCTTTCATACCAAGAACTCTTGTGGTGAGCCACCTCATACCCAGTGATGTGTCATGTGTGCTATCTCTGTTACACCAGTATGTGCCTGGGTTTACCAGCTTAATACTCCCCACCTGTTCATAGAGAAGTTGGCAATAGCCTCTCAGCTATTAAGGCTCGCTATTAGCAGGAAATGACAATGACTCCAGTAATTTTATCGGCACATTAAAAAGCTTTCTGCTTTGTGGAAGACAATGACAATCCCCTCATTTTGCCCTTAGGCTTTGTTTCAAACTCAAACAAGTGCAGAATAATTAACTGTTTCTCAAGCATGCAGCATAAGACTCCAAGATGCTGGCTATTTCTTGCCCCCCAGTGTATGGACATGCACCCCCCCCCCAGCCCTAGGTTTAAGAGAAGAGGGGTACTTCCCAAAAAACTAAAAATTTCCCTCTATTATCTGAGAAATATCCACTTCTGGGAGTCGGTTCTTGCAGCCACAAGCCATATCCAATGAGAGTCTGAACTTGATTGTCTGGATAGGGACCTGGATGGACATAAACCACATGTCCCTGCCAGATACTTGATTGGCTGTCAGGTTTTATGGCTACCTCTTCAGTAGTAATAACAGTGTAATTGTCCCTTCTGTCTATGTGTTCTTATATGAAAAACTAAAAACCCTTTAATGATAATGTTCAAAAGTCAGAGGCTTCTAAGTAAAGTTTGCCCACTTTTACACACTCTTTAATTGTATAGTCTATGCTGCTGTGAATCTTTCCACACGTGCTGTATATCAACTATGGATTATTTTTGATAAGCCTACATAGAAGGGCGTACTCAATCAACCATTTTTGTTTTACTGTTACCATATGTGTTATTCAAGTTCTAATCAGTTAACAGTGAGAAACATTGTTGGGTTACTCAGGCTAATATTCATTTTTACTGTGTAACCTATATTCCTAGGAAAAAGTACTGTACATTCAGGGCAATGGCAGCTTTCAGCAATGCCTCAAGCTGTTGGTTATTGCAATAGGCTGATTGGCTGCAAGCTACAAACCCCCCTAAGTAATGGCTAAATGGGAGCACACAATGAGGCTGCCTCGGGCTACAAGATTACAGCACAAATACCCCCAGTACTGTGTGTCTTTTCGCACATGAAGTTATATCCTGTTTTTTTTTCAGCCTGATGGCACTTGGTACCTGAAACAGGCAAGTTCTAAATGCCCACAGCAGAGAGTTGAACCATTCAATGACTGAGGCATCGTAAACACTGACACAGACTCCCATCACTTGCTGCATTTACTGTATATCGAGAATACTCTATGCTAAGCTATCAGTATCATGTCTCCAGCTTTATGATAAACAGATATGAGCTGATGTGTGAAATAGTTACACATTTCCCAAAATGTGGGCTGTAACTTTGGTTTAGATGTATGATTTAAAAAGAGAGACTTCAGTTTAAAATCACTATCAGAAAAAAAGAATACAGGGGGCGTCTTTAGCTCAGTTGGTAAGGCGTCTCCCTCCCGGCCCGGGCCCAGCAGCTGACCCGGGTTCGATTCCCACCCGCGGTTGTTTTCTGCATGTCACTCCCCTCTCTGCCCCATTTCACCTATGTCTCTCTGCACTATCAATAAAGCATAAAAATGCCCCAAAAAATATCTAAAAAAAAGAAAAAATAATACAATATATCTACAGTAGCAAATCCATATTCATGAACCCTAGAATCCCTCACCCAGATGTATCAATGACCAATAATCTATGAGATCCATTTTTATCTGGAAAAAAACATGACCATGCTTTTGAATGAAGGTTTTATGTTTGATTGATGGAACAGTTATCTCTACTGCTTTATCAACAACAAGAAGAGAGCGAGGCAAACACAGTTTTGAGTCATCATCCACCTTCACACTCTTCTCATGAGTCATGCACCGCCACACAAGTGCAGACCCTTAAAGCATTACAAATGAGTATGCACAGACACATATTGAGCAAATTCAATAGAAAACAGAAAATGTGCATTCAGAAATATGGCAGTCGGAGATCAATGACATTTATCTCGCTGAGTTAAGGTAGAACTATACTAATACATGCATCAGTTTTTCTTGTAGATTTCAGTGTTAAGGTTGAAGTCAGAAGTTGTATTTGTTGCATTACATACTGAAAGCATTGTGATAAATAGTAATGGACCTGATCATGTAGTGTGCCCTATACTTAAAATAAAAGGCATTATTTCAAACAGGAAAGTAATTTAAAAATATATATATATAAAAATAAAATAAAAACATCCTATTGTTGATGTATTTGTAGTTTGAATCTGTCAAGTTAAAGGTAAACAGTCTTATTACGGAACTTTATACAAAAAGAAAACTCAACTCTCTCCACTAGACACAATGTTTGAAAAAATGTACTTTAATAAGAGAAAATATGTCCTTATATGGACTTCCCTTTGTCTGGCAGCAGTATCTCTCACAGAGGGAGCTCTTGAGCTAAACATGGGAACCTTACAGAGACCCAAATAACAAGAGAGGAAAGAGAGAGAGTCTGAGAAAGACAACAGCCAGGTGTGAATTAGACACAGGTTGAGGGGAGACAGAGAAAATAAGCTATGTGTTAAGGAAGTCTACTGTCACTTATCTTGTATGTACGCACACTTATGTTTTAAATCTACTTAGCTAGGTAAGGGCAATGATTTATAAATAGGCATGCAGAGCAGATGAATTAATAAAACTCATTAAATATGGGGATTGAATTTGAAAGTGATACTTTGAAAGTGATACTACTGATACAAATGTGTGTGACTGGTGGCTTGCGTCACTCAATGCACGGATACTTATCACCCATCTATGTGGGTGATCATTGCAGTGGGTGCAGTTACTGTCAATTATGAATTATAATCACATGTAGAAATGACACCTCAAACGTGTTTTCTTTTAGTTTTTTTTTATTTACAAAATGTTTCCTCTGTAGCTTGCTATGAAAGTGCTGTGGCATAGTTAAGCCTTCCGTTCTTACCGTTGATATAGAATTTAGAACATGTTTTACAAATAAATCAAGTTTATGGCATGACAAAAATGTTAAGATTTAAATGTTAATTACAGAGCAATCATACCTAAATATATATTTGAAATGGGATTCCAAGGTGTGTCTGATTTAATTGGTCATGTCGTAGGCCTACAATTTTTCTGTGAGGCAGAATTGCTGCATAGGTGTGTGTGTGTGTGTGTCCGCCTGCCTCTGTGTTTGTTTGTGTGTCCTTGGCCTTGCTTAAATACTTAAAAGCTGGTATATAGTTGCTTGCATTAGTTGGTATTGTACTTTCCACGTATATGCTTGTTCCATTCCTTGGCACTTGGCATGCTGCAGCTCTCAGGTCAGTCAATAAGTCAAGTAAGGTTTTGGGTCTCTTGAATCTAAAAAATGTCAAGTGAAGTGTGTCCCCTTAGAGGTTTCAGTTGAAATAGCCTCGGCTATACGGCTGATAAGGGTTCTACTTTGAAGTTGTGAAAGAGGCTGGAGGCATGAGTCAACTTCTGCAGGATATTATGACCGCCACACCCTCAACGCTGAGCATCTCTCCTGTCTGTTGCACTAACACAAGTTATGTCAATGTCTTCTTCAAAAGCTCTTTCCCTCTATATCTGTTGTTGTTTGCATACGCATTTAGTTGAGTGATTCATTGAGGCACTGTGCTGTCATTAGCAAACTGTAGCCTACTTAATTAATTGTCGTACTTGCCAAGAATGCCTTTCACACAGACACCAGAGACATAGGCATCTGCTAATTTACCTTGATGAACACAGAGCTGACATTTTACTTAAAAAATAATACTCCGACTTAGCTCTGTACTACACTGAAACAGCGCACTCGTTTCAACCAGCCAGCACTGATAATGGTCCTCCCCCAACATGCATGAAAACAGACATCACACACTTGGCACCTGAGGCAATGTGGTCACTCATCTACAGTCGGTATCTGTCATGTGCCCAGTGCCTTGCCTTTAAAATAAAAATAGCTCTACAACCAGTCACCCACCCACCAATATTAAATAAAGATATGTCTTGGCAAAGGAAAAATGGCCCCCCTTCAAGTAAGTGCATGACAAGCATTTATATGGTTGATTGTCGGGATGGAAGAGGTAAACCATTCCCCCCCTGTGAGTTCCCCATTATGTGTTATTGCAGAGGGCAGAGCCTCCCATATAACACCAGCACATCCCCCTGACTGATTTACCTCAGCACTTCCTAGAGAATTGTCATCACCCGAGGTCAATGTCTAAACGTTCCCCTTGCATCAAAATATATTGTAATTGACTCCATTTGTAATTCATCCAGAGATCTGGCACTGGGCTGCAGCTGTGATGGCTGCCGAAAGCAATAAAGACTCACAGACATGACCCCCCATTGTAAACAAGGCCTCTTTCCAGAGTGCGAGGTACAGTAACGTGTGGTTTTCCCGAGTCTGGCATGTACTTTTGCTCTTTGGCTCCAGCCCATACTTCCAATGATGATGTAATTTCAAAATTATCTAGTTCCCATGTCATGTTTTATTCTTATTGGATTAATGCCCATGTACTCCTATTGCCATTTAAGATTATTGGAAAACCAGATAATAGAGGGTTTCAACATAGTTTTCCTTTTATAGGTAGCAGTGTTGGCTGGGAAGGAGATACAGTAAATACTTTATTACACTGTACACTACATTATAGATACGCTCTAATGCAGTGTGTATGCTGTAGCTGTAATAATTAATGTTACAGTAATTTATATAATAGCACTGTGCTTTAAGTAATATATGAATTCCATTGTGGTATTAGATAATGTATCTTGTTATAAAGGGATCTTATCATATGTCACGTTGTGTATCATCAATAACATATATTTATACTGTATATATAATGTTTTTAACTTAATGAAAAATAGTTCCCTCACCAATATTAATTACAGCTTGATTTATTTAAAAGGCTGGACTATGCATTAGGCATGCATACGGCATTTACAGATTAACAATAGTTTAACCTTCTGGTTTTGCTCTTTGGGGTGCCATCAGTTCTAATCTAAAACAAATCCTTCATTATGATAACAGTTATTTCACATGGAGGGTTTAAGCAAATTGAAAATTAAAAGAGGAAATAGAGCAAAAGCAAAAAGGATTTACTCTTTTATGTACATGCAATTAGTGCAACATTGATGGGGAATTGCAATTGTGATTGTTTGCTTATGTTGTGGATTTGTGTCCTATGAGCGAAATTAATTACATTGTCCACCAAGGACATTTTTCATTTTCTGGTATGATGTAAAATGCAATTTCCATATATGTGTATAATTATTTATAAGGGAACATCACTAATTGATGTATTTACTTACAAATAGATGAATAACTTGAGTATTTTTTTTCTCCTGAAAACCAAAATCTTCTTGTCTGAGAACCTCAATCTGTACCATAACGTTTTCA
This sequence comes from Ammodytes marinus, assembly GCF_949987685.1. Classification (NCBI taxonomy): domain Eukaryota; kingdom Metazoa; phylum Chordata; class Actinopteri; order Uranoscopiformes; family Ammodytidae; genus Ammodytes; species Ammodytes marinus. The sequence goes on along the minus strand of NC_137214.1, from coordinate 16,708,134 downwards.
GTTAATACTGTGCCCTGGGTTTTTTTCCATCTTTTTTGTGTATGCTGTCCATTCAATTCCCTCATTTGCCTCTTATTACTGCCTACTGTTTTTAACATCACACGATACGAGGCTAATCAGAAAGAACAATGGGATGGCTTTGTCACAGCAACACTATCACTTTTACTCCTTGCAACTGGAGCTGCTTTGATTTCCTGCTGAAAGGGGAACACAGAGTCATGTTTATCCTTTTGTCTCTTTCTTTCGCTGTACTCTAGTCTGCCTCCCACTTCATCTCGTATTCACTTTAAGGTGCCACCAACAGCAAAAAAACAAAAAAAAAAGACAAGACAAGACAAGAAAAAGCTATTTTCTTTTCAGGGAAAAATAATGATTCTACGTAACGTTCCGCTTTGTACCAAATGTGGTTCTTAGGCAAAAACAGGCGAAAACTATAAGATTCATCTTTGTCTTGGGATCCTCTAGTCCTCTACTCCTGCTGATCGATAGCTCAGTTTGACCCTGGTGTGATGAGTATGCCCTTCGGCGGACATTATGTGTATATGGTGGTTATGTAGAATCCCTCCAAGGTCGGCCTGTCCTCACACACCCTATGTTGTTTATGCAAAGGAGGCCGTGAGAGGGGGTTCTGAAGCCAAGATAACAAGCCAGGGTAAGATTACCTATGTTAGGCTCTAGCTTTAAACATTCTTCAATCCCAACTGCTTGAAAATATTTGTTTTACATATGATTGAAGTGCTGATAATACCACGGCCGCATGCCCCCGGGCCAAAGAGACCTCATGTAATCTGTAGACAAACACTGTATGTCAAAAAGACACAGACTTATTCAGCTAAGGTATATCCGTTTGTTTAGTTATTTGGTCTACTACTGTGATGTTATTTACTTACTTTTTTATCCTCCATTAACTTCAATCATGTTTACATGCCTGGATTATGTCATAATGGTGTAAATTCCCAGTGATGTATCTATGTCATAATATTTGTCATAATATTTCAACCAACCGAACATCCCCTTACCCACGCGCCTCCACCAATGTGAACTGCCTAATTTAACAGTCAAGCGCTAGCACACGTTTAAGTGTTTCAAAACCCTATGCAAACACAGTATGTTAACCGTATCATCATTATCATGGTATCACTATTAGACTGTATATATACAGTATATATATTCTACAGACCATCCTGAAACATGATGACTGAATATTCATACACGTATTAGTAAGCACATTTTTACTGTCACTGTGGACACATCTCTTCTGTGTAGCCGTTTGTCTTTCCCCTCCCACTCATGTCCCTTTTCACCCGCCCACTAACGTACACTTACTTGACTGAAGGTGACAAATGCATTCATGAACGACCTTCTGTGTTGATTTAATGTTGCATTTGTCTTTGTTTTCACAAGTTGTTTAGATTATTTAAACTTGATCTTTTATTCCACGTTGGCAGAAGCATTCAAAAATAAATCTCAATTTCCTTTGTAACCTTTGGCGGCATTGCGAGAGCACTGGATGAAAGATTGCTATTATTTGTCTATAAATCAAAATGGAAATTGGCCCCCTTCTACAAATGACTGCATATCAAGTTGACACCTTCACATTAAAGTGGTTGATTTGGAGTTGTGAGCTACACATAATTTTCTCCCTGGCAGTTTATTTTAAGGAAACGGGGCGAGGCCTAGTGGGATACTTTTCTGTCTGTCTTTTGTTCATGGGAATGACTATTGTGTAAAGAGTGACAGCAATAGAGTTCATATCAATAACAGAATGATGTTGACCACAGTTGCTGTATGTTATTCACGCAAGGTCACTTTTTTTCTTTGAAATAAGTGTATCTCTATTGTCCTGTTTCGCGTCCCCCATGCATCACTCAACCTCTGCAGTTTTGTTGTTGTTTTAACTTGACAACGAGGGAACTACTTACACCAGCCAACTTTTTTTTGTTGTTGCATAAAACGGAGTTACCTCAGGTCATAATGTGTGCATTTGCTGGCTTAGAAACCTGGAGACCGAGATATTTTCATTCTGTGTCATTGAAAGAGACTGGCAAGCCTTGCTGAGAGCAGTCATTAGAATAATTTTACATGTTTCAGAAATCCCTCTCTGTCTGGAACGACAGAATATACACAACCACCTCAATCCCCCTCTGTTTCTCCTGTGATCCACTTGAAATGTGTCTTCAGAAGATACCACTGTTGCCATGTTGTGTGTACCCTGAAAATAGCAGTGTTATTTTTGTGGTAATTCTACTAATGATATCCCAGAAGAATCCATGCTAAATTCCGTAGACACTAAGTTGCTTGAGCAAAGAAGGGTATACAGCTATATTAATGTATATGTATTCATATATGTATTTCTAAAAAGCATAAATGTATCCACACCGGCACCAACACTGCCACTTGTACCAGTGCCAGTTTGTCTCTATGCTACGTAATTCCCATGTAAACAATAGTCTGTCTTGTAGTCCCGTGGCTTCACTCTGATCCCGTAAATGGCTCCCCTGAAACACCATTTCCAGTTAGCTGAAGCCAGTGTTTATTGGCTACAATGTTTACTGTGATCTGTGTTTGCAGCCAGATTATTACCCAATACTATAACTCATGCCACAGGGCGCCACTATCAAAAGCCAAAATGAATGACGGTACATTTATGTGAGTGTAATTGTTTCTTCCGTTACATCCATCTGTCCACCTAGCTTACCATGCTGTTTATTTTCCCTGGTTCACCATTACTAAGTTTGAGATCAGTGAAGATGGCATGTGAATCTCATGAGCCCTATCAGTGGAGAAACAGACTATGTGATGGTGTGGTTTTCTCAATGTCATTCCCAGGAGTCACTTCTGTGAGAATGGAGTAGGATGGATTGTGAAAACTCCCAGTCACTGGATCCGGCCAGCCAGTCAGCTAGCTGGCTGCAAAGTCTTAATAATGACAGTGACCTCACCCCTTACCCCTTTTTATATTGCTTCTAGACTCATCCCCAGCAAGCAGTGTGCGTGTGTCCGTGAATGTGTCTGCCTGTGTGTACTTTCCAGGGGGAATGCATACCCCTTGTATTTGTTGGAATAGGTTTGTTCGAAAGGGTGCTGGCAGCGCATGTGAGGGAAACAGTCTTGCCATCCAATCTTATTGTCAGTAAATGAGAAAAAAAATAGCAACTCCAAGTTATAGAATTGATGTAAAGCAAGCCAAGGTTGACCCTTATGTCGCCAAGACCACATCTCTCGACAGCGTGTCCATTACTCCCTCCGCACTTCAGCTACAGGCTAATGGATCGGCTAACCTTTACGTTGTTGAAGAGGGCTGTCCTCATTGGTGCATAATGGTTATCAATCAGTGTTTGTGACGCAAATCACAATGGCTGGCTGCAGAATTGGATTGTGCAGTTTGTTGTGCCTGCATCACCTTTAGCTGGTGATGATTGCCACTTGCAGTTATGTAGACACCAGTTTAGAGCATGGTCACTCATAACTATCAGTATTACTGTCACTCACTGGATTTTTGTTATTCAGAGCATGTTCATTGTATTGTTTTTATCCTACCAAGTTGCATAGGCCTATATGATTGCCTCCACCCCATTTGCCATAAATGTATCCACACTGAATGCAGTCAATATTACTTTATACCAAATGCAGTCAATATTGCTTTGAATTGACAAAGCCTGTCAAATTAAAAACAATGTACCACTGCAAAAACATTATTAATAGTGTGAAGGTTCATCGTGAATGGATAACTGGATATGTTTAACTTGTTTTCAAGTTGTTTGTTTATCTCTTGTTTGAGACCAGTTGTTTTTGAAAGCTTATATGTGTCCAATAGTGTGTGTGTGTGTGTGTGTGTTTGTGTGTGTGTGTGTGTGTGCGTGCGTGCGTGCGTGTGCGTGTGTGTGCGTATGTCAATAAGACCAGACCCTTAACAGCAACCTAAACATGGCACCGCATCCATGTTCCCTGTGCCGTCTGATCCCCTGAGAATAGAAGAAGAACGTTTGAAGTCTCCACTTGAAAGGCCTTATCTGAATACTGTGGATTCCACAGCAACTCTGTAAACAGTGATTACACACAGATTAATGAGCCACACGCACAGTGTACACACATATTTACACATGCTGGTGTTTCTAGGCCACACACACATATGGATTCTGCAGGAGTCAGTATGTCACGACACACGGTCTAACTCAGTACTACAGCTGGTCTTCTTTTTAAATTCAAACTTCAACAAAGTTTTCAGGGTTCTGTGTTGTTTTCAATCTATAAGTGGACATCCATTAATGAGTCTTACTCGCGCTTACTAGTTCATTCATTATGTATCTTTATGTTTCTTTTTTCTACAGTGTCTGCTGAGATCTTGAAAAGCAGTTTGGCCACCATGGAACGTCAGATTCAGCGGCTCGAGAGCGACATCGAGAACTTCCCCAAAAACGATGATGACCAACAAGATAAGTTTGTGGAAAAGCTGTCGATATCCTTTTTTCTTTTATTGTGGTTATTTTCCGTCACTTGCTTGGTTTTATGCATGAAACGTTATTTAAAAAACATTATTCTAGCACATAAGAACATTATGTGTAACATTTTTGTCGGCAGCAGCGGCACAGGCTTCAGCTGTTTCTGCTGGCAGTGGTAAGCAGTTTAAGTCACTTGCTGTGATAGGTGGCACCCAAGGGAACTTAGGGGAATGGATCGGGCTGCCTTGCTGTGAGATGTTGATCAGATCACCCTTTTCACTTCTCCCTGGGTCCCAAGAGTGAAATCATGCCTGTGGCTATTTTTACTGCACTCTGCCACCGCTGCCTGCTTCCCTGGGGGACTCTAATAGGGGCTCAGGCCCTTCACACCAACTTATCGCCTATCCCTGATTTCATCTCCTGACCGGCCACCAGCCTCTCTCCACACAACCATCCGTGGACGTTCTCTCATGGCACCGCTTCTATTTCGATAACGGAGTGTTTCACTTTAAAAAAAAAACCCAAGCATTTTTCTGTTGCTCCCAAATTGAATTAGCCATGTCTGTGCACTTTCCTGAATGCCCTTTCTGAGAGAAAAGCTCCTTCACTGTATAGATCTGATCAATGGTGGAAATCAAGTCTGTTGTCAATACCCTTAGGCTTGGGTGCCTTTTGTTGGAAAAGAAAGAGAAGAGTAAAAAAACAGTAAAGCAGTCAGCAGTGGCTTCGTTGCTTGTTTCTTGCATCATTAAGAAGAGAAAGAATGACTCTAGAGTATTTTAACAAATGAGTAGGTGTTTCCATATGCTGGTGCGCTTACGCTTAACACAGCATTTAACCTCATCTCTGCTTCCTTTTGTCTGAGATTTAGTAAGGCTGACTTAGCACGTTGGGTGGTATAAGAGTAATAGCCTGCTAACACATTAACAATCTGGTCCCAGTCAAAGAAGGGCACTTAAATTTGTGTAATTAAAAAAAAAAAAAAAATAAATGAGACAGAGCCCTCCTCTGGCAGAGCAGGCAGGCAAGAAAAGCTACTCTGCCCCCCGATGTCAGTATTGATTCCCAGGCTCCTTCGGGAACTGCAGGCTTGAGTGAGAGGAAATGGAGAAGTGTAGATATACTGCAGCACTGCTCTCCCTCACTGTCTGGAGTTCCTCCCCAGAGTGTGGCAGGGAGAAAGCTGACTGGCCGTGAACTGAAACACCCCACCACTTCCTCATCCCCCTTTCTTATCCCCCTTCTCCATCTCACCTGATCGAGTTTTGGTGCCAGGAAGGAGGCATAGTAGTAGAAGAGTATAATAAGATATGTTTTTCGCTCTTGCCTTATTGAAAGCAATCACTGGCACAAAAAGTCCTGACATGCATGTATATTTCATTCTCCCATCTTGTGTTGTTTTTTCCCCATTTTCCGGTGTTTTTTTTGTAATGGTTAATTATACAGTAAGTCCCGTCCCCATATTTTTACAAGTGGCAGAATTTGCTTTATTTTGAATCATCAATTTACACTGATATATTGTTGTTGTTTTTTTGGGGCGGATGTAGACACATCCAGGCACAATGATGAAAGGTGCATGCTTGTTTGTTCTGTCAGTTAGCTCCCTAGAATGTTTGATCTGCATTTTTTCTCCTGTGTGTATGATACTGTTATAATAACAATGTGTCAAGACAATTTTACTTCTACAATGTGGTGATGAGCACTTAGTGTAGATTATGTTATCCAATGCAGTTGAAAAACGTCTTACTGTCTTGATGATAGGACAGAAATGAACAGTCACATTTTTGCTCAATGCCTTTGTAGTAGCTGTGGGTCTTCTTTTTATAGGAGTGTTTTTTTTTTACGTGTGCTACATGTATGGGGCCCAATTTAACCCAAGTCTGTCTCCGGGGACAATATTTTTACCACTTTTAAGTCTCATGATATTAGTTGTTGGGCAGTTGGTCATGCAAGAGATAGAAAGTGCAGGCTGTGCTTGATTTGCTGAGGATTTTAGCACCTTAGGTACTAGCACTCTCATCCGTGTTGCACAGCTAAGTGTTGAGAACAGTGACAGCGTGAAATATGGCGCTGTATATTTTGGATTGACATTTCCCTTTGGCACACATGAGGTAACACAGCAAAGGCAAAATTTTGCTTTTTTTAAACTTTTCCATGGGATTAAAAAAATAAAAAATATGTTGGTTCCTTGAAGCATGACAGATGGAAGAACAACACGAGCTAAAAGTCATGCATTTGATGCTTGAGCAACCCTGGAAAAGTTAAGCGAAGCTCTGTTGTCTTGACTGTTGGGCACTGTGATGAATGAGTCAGTCAGCCTTTGTGTGTGCATTAGAAAGGGTGGGGAGTGAGAGAGAGAGAGAGAGAGAGAGAGAGAGAGAGAGAGAGAGAGAGAGAGAGAGAGATAGTTATTTACAGTGCATGTGTGGGTGAGTACATGTACTTCTGTTTTGCTGTGACTCTTTTGTTAGCTTTTTTTTCCCTGAGATTAATTTCAGGAGTTCATGGTCACTGTGAGGTATTTTGAATGCATTAAAGTGCCTCCAAAGCAGCTAGGTTTTAATTAAACCCTCAACAATAAATTATGTTTTTTTTTATTTTTGTTTTCTATGTGTAATTAGTTTTCCAAATGTGTTTACACTTCAGTAATGACATGTCTGACCCTCGCCCTTTAATCAGTCACTGGATTTGCTTTTACATTTCAAAGGGAATCTTCCCATGAAGTAAGAGGAGAGCAGACTCTCACCAACAGATCAGTATAGCAGTTATGAAAAACAGAAATGAAGAAATATAGATAGAGAAATGACAGAAAGAAAGATGTATGGAAGGAATGAGAAGAAGAAGAAAAGAGAGAGAGAGAGTTTTAACTCATAGTGGAAACACTTTGTTTGGCTTTATTGATACATTTTTCTCCTTCCATTACTGTAATGTATGCAAATGACTGAAATGGGGTGTTTGTTCAGCAGTTTAGTGATCTCTGTCTGTCAGAAGTAATGGGAGCCCACAAAAGGCTGTAGAGTTGAGGCACAAGCCCCCAGAGAGCCCTATTTCACCAGAGAGGATAGGCTATCACATGCACACACACGTTCTCTCACTCTCTCACACACACACACACACACACACACACACACACACACGGATATGATAGAGTAGAGCTGGGGGCCTAGAGCGGGACTCTGCATATTGGAATATTAATGGTAGTGAGGTGGCTCGATGGGAGATGATGACAGACCGGACTGAACCTTTGACGGGTGCATGGACATGTCCAATACATCTCCCCCCACTCAACGCCTTAACCCAACCCACTGATATGTTGCTTAACCTTTCATTTCCCAGAAGGCTAGAGTGGAAGCCTATCACTCTCCCCCATCTCCATACACTGAGTGACAAGAGGCCGTCTTTTGGGGCCAGTTCCATTAAGATATATTACGCCGGCCTATTACATTATTTAGAAACTCTTAATTTGTCTCTCTTACATAGTTGTGAGCAGGAGAATTTGAACTTAGACTCCCCTTTACCTTCTAAATCAGAGCATTCCATAGTAACAGAAAATGTGCTACATTGGAGAAAAAAAAGACTGAACGGTTTTGATTTGCTAGCACTGCTCTTGTGGTGTGCTGCTGTGGTGGTTTTCATATTAAAGTTTTTTTTTTTTTCAATTATCAAAATATCAAAAAACTTTTACATCCCTCACTCTGTTGAGACATATCTGATGCCCCTTTGTACTGCTGTTTTGTATCCTTTTTTGCCCCTGTGTGTGTGTGTGTGTGTGTGTGTGTGTGTGTGTGTGTGTGTGTGTGTGTGTGTGTGTGTGTGTGTGTGTGTGTGTGTGTGTGTGTGTGTGTGTGTGTGTGTGTGTGTGTGTGTGTGTGTGTGTGGGGTGTTGTTGTTACGGATCCATTGAGTTTCCCCAGTAAGATGCCCTTGAATATGTTCAATTCTTCTGCAAGGCTGAGTGAATGGAGCTGAGTGGCTCGTATCTATTGCTTGTTGTCATGTTTTTTGGTTGGTTTTCAGTCTGGATTTTACCCGTATTCCTGGCAATATTGTCCTTCTAAACGTGGTCAATGATTGACTCAGTGTCATGGAAAAATATTTGAAATGATCCAGATGTCTGCCAAGTGTAGCATATTGAAAATTCCCTTCCAATATCAAGAAGCAGCGGTTCATACAGTGTATGTAGTTATGGATACCTGTCTTGGGACCCTACAAAGCCCCTGCCAGTTTTTACCGTCTTCCCACACATGGTCAACCAAAACAACTGTTGGAGACACTGTAGGCTTCAGGCTACATTTGTGTACAGGTGTACACAGCATTATCTTACTTCACCACCAGGCGCCTAAGGTTAAATATGGTTATCGGTGAAACAATTGTTCTATTTAGCAGCCGCAGTAGTTTAAAGCCAGGCAATGTCTACACAATGTTTTTAAATATAAGAAGTCAGATTATAGAGTCTTTATTTATGCTTGTGTATTGGAAAAATGGGTTAAAATATTCAGGTGGGACTCTCAGCGGCTCCTTATACTTTTTAAATCAGAAAAACACAAAAATCCACCTCTATTGCTCGCACATGCACACAAACATACACACACACAAACACACACACACACACACACACACACACAAGCTCTTTCTTCTAATCACCAGCTACTTTCGAATCCCCCCTCCCTAACCCCAGTGTGTTTCCTCTGTTAATGAAATTCACTGTAAACTGTGTGGCCAATTAGCTGAAGCACAGATAAACCATGGAGCCTTTTAATTATCCAAATTTCAATGGAAACACATGTTAAATAAATAAAGTAGAGGTTCCTGAGACCTCTTTCCCTGCCTGAGTTTTGTCTCTGTATCTCACACCTCAATGTGAATGACCAGACTCTGCTCGAGCTACAAATAATTGTAATCACTGGAACAAAAAAAACATATTTCATGTTGCATTATGCATGTGAGGTATTAAGAGTTTAATTCATTTGTTGTAATAGGTGTATCTGGACAAAAAAGTCTAATTATGATTTTTGCAAAGGACAAGCAGTGAAAGTAAATTAAAAAAAGGTTGCAAAAATGTTATTGCTGTTGCCAGGAATTCTCCTTTCATTTTATTTATTCAATGCGAACTTATAGCTACTGATGCAAATATAAATTGCACAACATTTAAATAGAGGTTTGAGTTTAGCTATAGTAAGACTTGACCTTGCATTGTTGCAAAGTACTTTGTTGACACTGAAGTGCAAACACTATGACTAACGTGTCTATATACAGCTTCAGAACCATTTGCATAAGGCAAAAATACTTACATTTTAGAAGGGTGAACCATCTAATATTTGTCATTTTCGATTGACTTCTACACAATTTTGAGATCAGTGGCCAATGAAATAATTTATCAATCCTTCAGTTCTTGAATTTGTGGTGTCAAATATAACCGTAAAAAAAGAACAATCAAGTCAGAACTCTCTAAATGGATTATCGTAGCAAACATTATGTAGAGATTTCAAAGTCACTACACAGATTTAGCACATTGACATTTTCCAACTACAATTGTGCAACCAGGTTTTTGACTTTGTCTTAGGAAGCTCTGCCTCTCAGAGCAAAATTGTATCCACATGAGACAAACATCAGCCCTTTTTAAACTCTAAGAACTCCCCCCCAAAAAAATAAAAATAATAACTAAGGGACTTGATCATTTCTGTCAACAAAAATGATCATCTCATCGCCGCCTTGTCTGTCGGCCGTCGTGTTCCCTTCCAGACAGAACTCCATGTCGGTGCCCTCTGGTCATATGAGTGAATTCCCTTGAAGTTCCCCAATCAGTATCTTGTTAGGCTGTGACACTGGGCCTGATGTGGCAGCTGCATTAGCCAGTAGAGTAAGCTTGCTGACAGGCCGGCTGGGCTCTAAGCTCCCAGGGGCAGGAGGGAGTGTAGCATTGGAGTACATAGAGGTATACGCCCATGATGTACACTGGATCTTACCCCCTGTTTCGCTCCTGAGTGAACCACTGTCATATTCCACTGATAAAGTCTCCATGCCCCGCTAGACTTGATGGCTTGTCCCTAGGGATATACTGTGTCCTGTTGGGATTCACAGCTGTTCTCCTGCAATCAAAAAATGCTTCCATACACACCTACTGTATACATGATTATACTATACTCGGAAATAGTTCTATTTATTTATTTTTAATTTTTTTTGCTTTTTGACATACTCTGCTCAACAGAAGGGGACAGAAACCGTTCCTGTAACTGTGCAAGCTTTTTTGATGTAGACATGGGCAAAGGTCGCTCCTCCAGGTTAGGTTAGCTCAAACACTGGTAGTCAAGGGGAGTGTTAGCCTGCCTCTGCTGACTGTCAACTGTCAGAAAGAAAGACTTTACAACGTCACTGAATGCTCCTGTGTGCTTGTTGGGACTTGTTTATTAACTATGTTATGTTGTTGTCTATATTGTTACACTCTGTCATGTAAGAATCAAATACATACTGGAAGGAAACAGGGGACTGACCATGATGGCTCTCTAATCAGGAACCGCGGTGAAGTTGTTTTTTAGTTGTGGTGTAGTTGATGAACTATCTGTCGATTTGTTGATACAATAATAAGGGGCTCTAATATGCCGTATACTCATATGGACTGCAGACACTAGACAAAAGCCAGTGTAACAGGTGATTTTTTTCTGAATCGAAAATTATTAAGTTTTGTTAATCTCTTTTATCTTCATGCCTTCATGTGTGATGCTCAGCAGCTGTATCGTCTTGCCGTCTTGGCCCAAATCTCCACTGATTATTTCTGCTCCTCAGAGAAGTCCGGGGGTAAGGACCAAATGGCAGCAGCTCCAATCTGCACCTCATTACTTCCCCAAAAGGCCTGGGCTTAGTGCAGGGTAATAGACAGAAGCCCGGCTGCCCTCATTTGTCATGGGCTCCTGGGTTTGATGCAAAGCCCCCCTTGAGCACTTGTTGCCGCGCTCTAATCCCGCAGTAGACACCAGCCACGCTCCTCTGCTTAGCCATCCCCACTCTCCACCGTCATGGCTCATGATTTCACTTTCATTTGATGTTTTAATGAAATCCCAGAGACTCCGTTGAATGGCAGCCCCCATTGTTGGCAAATTATTCTATCAAATTGCAAGTGGAAAGGGGGCACCGCGACTGGAGTTATTTGTCTAGTAAATATGAGCCACTAAAGGGCTTTACAGTGTTTTTTCCAGAATAGTAATCCACAATAGAAAGATGGTCGTTGTTAAATACAGACACAGGTTGACTCACAGAAAAATAAAGCCTGTCGACAAAATGGCCCACAGAATGCTGTTATAGTTTCCGTGAATAGCTTCCTGCATTTATCTATTCATGCAATATCTGTGATAACTAAAAGGAATACTTCATCCGCTAGAGCATGCTTACAAATGATTCAGAAGAAATGTACTTGATGCTTGCAGATAGGGTACAGAGAAGACATTAATATAATGGCTGGCATTGTTTTCCCGTTCAGACCAGTGTATTATCTACTAGTATTATTTGTTGTGCCCAATTGTAAAATAAAGACTATGGGGCAGCGCTCAAAAGGCTGAGGAAAGCTCCTTCATGAAAAAGCCTGAGTATAATAAGCTGAAGTTGCTGTGGGTGCCAGTTGAAAGCCTTTCTAAAATGTAAATCAAACTAATGACCAAACACTTCCTTTCTCCACTGTAATGTAATTCCATGATGCTGTCGAGGGAATACCATGTAGTCCTGCTGTTTGCTACTAGACTCTACTGTTGATTTCTAACTTTGCTCCACAGAGGCCATCCTTTCTCTCCCTTGACAGGGCCAGTGTCTGCATGACTGCGGGCTATATCTCAAGCAGGCTGCTCATACAGTATACATGGCCCGACAAGTGATTAGCCGGACTCATTGACTGCATTTGCACTCTTTGGAGCAATTAGGCGCTTCATTATGCAAATAAACGCCATTAAATGTCTCACGTTCGCTAATTGATTATAAGATACGGTATATGGTCAACATTACCGCTCTGCTCGTTCAAAGAGATTTGGCTACCTACAGTTAAAGCTGTGCACTTTGTGAATACATTATTGACAGCAAAAAAAAAGACAGTGCAGCCATTTCCTCAGAATGAATCCATGCACTCAGTTCTGCACATTGTGTGGCATAATAGAAAAAGTCAGAGGGAGAAAGAGATCACTAATTAAAATGAATCTGTGACAGTCAGAAACACTAACAGTTACAAACGGCAATCTGATGGTAGTCAACAGGGGATTCTCCATTAATTGGCAAAATGAGGCTCATCAATCACGCAGACGGGGAATGCTGCACAGACAGTATCCTGTCAGAGTCACACACTGTGGGGGGAGCAGCATGACGTGTGTCTCAGTGACAGAGTCATGTAGAGAAAGAACAGTTTATAAGTTCCCTCTATCTTTCTCTCTCTTTCTCTCTCTCTCTCTCTCTCTCTCTCTCTCTCTCTCTCTCTCTCTCTCTCCTAACTGTGTTTCTCACCACATGTGGCTCTCAGTAGACATCTAGCCAACTAATACTGACAGGCTTTGTTTTTCTGCTTGTCACATTTCAAATGGGGATTGGCTGGCATTCTGTGTCAGTCATGGCCAAGACAGAATTGTCAAAACACACTGTTGAATTTCAGCTTTAGGAGGTTATTATTTGCTGATGACATGTACTGAGAGGCTTGTAACTTCACACTCGACTCTCTTCGTTCAAGCTCTCACAAAAAAAGAAAAAAAAAGCTACTGTTGATTTTCCACTAAGGAGACCATGATCATTTTATCGGATTCAAAATATATTTTTTTTTTCAAATACAAACAACCATATCTGAAAATGAATTGGCAGGAACCTCTGACTATACCTCCATGGTATGTACAGTCAAAAAAAGTGGCGCGCTAAGGGAGCAATATATGAACTTTGTATGAACCTAACAAAGATAATATTGTCCTTGTTTGTCATGGTGAGAAATGCCCTGCGATGACCCAGCAAGCCAAAAAGTGCTGGGGCATGTAACATAACACAGCTCATCTGCCTACAGGTCAATAAATATGTCCAAGCAGCTTATTGACTGTTTCATCAATTTAGCCAATCAATGGACTTCTCCCGGTGTCTAGGCTACTCCCAAGATTTAGTGCGATCACAGGCAAATTGCAACTTTAAATGGTTATTGCTCTATCTATGTGAGACACACCACCACTAGCTGACTTGGCACAGAGGCTATACTGTTACATAATGTTTGCGCACATGTCCACTTGTGCATTGCTGATTGCATGTATAGTCAGCCATCCTCATAGCTGTCACTGGCAGGGTTAAAGGTGCTGTAAGCGGAATGGTTCTTTTAGCTAACTTCCTGTCCGTTACTGCAGTTAGCAGTCCCCTCGCTCGTCCCTACGTCACCACATTAATGCACTGTGGTCTTCAAGCAGCGTGTTATCTAGCATCATCTCAGATCCATATGTGTGATAAAACATGATAAAAACCATCAAAACAGACATTGGGAAGGATTTTTACCTGCTCCGCTATTGTAGGCGCATACACATTCACCCATCTGGTGCTCTGGCGTGCACCAGCAGTGAGACCATGAGTGAGACGGGTGTCGGTTTGTAGCGTTATCTCTTGTGATTGGATAAAAATGTCCGGATCCTCCAATAAGTTTATTTGCCGATTACATGCAGAGCAGCTGACTGAGAGATCGGCTTCATGAAACGCGCACATTATGTAAGTGTTCACTGTATGAATATAGAGCGATTTAACACTTATATTAACATAAATAAACTGCTTACTTCACCTTTAATATACTGTGAGTCAAAACAACAGTCATGCCTGTATGTTTTCTTTATTGACAATTAACCTCCAATTAGCAGCATGGATGAATAGGGTGACCTCCAGAAGTGCTAGTGGTTGCGCTGATGATGGCTCCTCTGTGATGATCATGATTAGTGAGATTATCCAGTATGCTGTGAAGAAGGATCTCTGGCTGGTAGTGCATGGCCTGGAGTGATAGAGATACACAGGAGCATTTAACATGTTGCCTTTTTGCCGCAGTAGTAGTGACATAAAAAAATCTATTAGTAACCATCCATTTTTCCTCCCTCATTTGTCTCCCTCTTCATATGTCTAGCTTTTCACTCTCTCTCTCTCTCTCTTGCTCTCGCTCTTTCTCACTCACTCACTCACTCTCTCTCTCTCTATCTATCTATCTATCTATCTATCTATCTATCTATCTATCTATCTATCTATCTATCTATCTATCTATCTATCTATCTATCCATCTATCCATCTATCCATCTATCCATCTATCCATCTATCCATCTATCCATCTATCCATCTATCCATCTATCCATCTATATATCTATATATCTATATATCTATATATCTATCTATCTATCTATCTATCTATCTACTGTATCTCTCTTACACCCACCCACACACACACACACACACACACACATACACACACACACACACACACACACACGCACACAGACTGTATACTGTTGCTGGGTCCCAGCCCTGTCATTTAACAGCAACAGGGATGAGTAAGACACATCTAGGACCTGAACCAGAAGCTGACCTTGAATTGACTTTCTGTGATGAAGACTTACGGTTGATCCCTGGGCTTCTTGCCTTGATGCCTTGCAGCTTTCCGTCCTAACTTAGGAACATAAGAACCAAAGAGACCATATATCTCTTTCTCTGTTGCTTATTTTTTTTTCTCTTTATGTGCCATGACTTTCAAGAGTAACCTTGCAGGTGGTAATAGCACATAGTTATTGCAAAAAATGCCTTAACTATGCAGAGTTTTTACACATACTTGTGAAGTGCAGTACGTACATGGAATATTTATTTATATAAACGAATACTCACTGACTGGAATGCTCATCATCAAAGTGAATTATATGATTATGTCTTTATGAAAGCAAGGGCATCACATAGAGCATCACATAACAAAAAAAAGAAGCAAAAAAATAGCCCTGCAGTTTACATATAATATTTATATTTCTCGTGTACCATCAAAGTCAGGGAAAATTCTTTTTTATTTTGTATAGAAATAAATGCATTTGGTGCAGGGTTCTGAAAGCAGTGGTTGTAAGTATCTCTTTACATTTGAGCCGGTGTAACACAAAATACAAAATAACACAATAAATTATAGTATATTTTTATTAATAAATCAATTCACTTTGTAAAATAATAAACACTTTGCAGGCTTCAGAAATCTAATTTTGAATACGTATGACGGCTGGCCATAACATAAATCTATAGGTGTTGTCTAGGAGACTCCCATTATGTTAATGCACTCCATATTGAGGAACATTCGTGTTTTTATGTCATACAATCTTTGTAATGCTAAATTACAAATGTTATATATTTATTTTTTATTACACAAAAAAGCATGTATTGTTTATTAAAACAATTATCTTCTTTTATACAAGCCTGCAGTGCAGAGATGTTCCAACACACTAAAAATGGTGCCAACTTAATTCAAATTCAAGCACATTTCTGTCCAACTGTGTCCTGATTAAAGAGCAAAAAAAAACATTTATTACGCCTTTTTTTTGGTAAAAACTGATTGAAATAGGATCTCCAGCACAGTTGAGCAGATCATGACACCCATCATAATAATTGGTTGGGAAGGTTTCAACATTGTTTTCCAGAGGTAATGTAGTAAAAAAAAAGAATAACTTTAACAATTTGAATGACTGACTGCGGTTGTTATGAGGTCTGTGGGCTGATTGCGCTCTTGGGGCATGTTTGTGATGGATGGTTACGGCAGGGGTTAGGAAGCCTCAGGCTTGTTTGATCCAGCGGTCATATTCTAAAACCTCTGTGCGCAAGGTCATGATGCTCCGTATGAAATATCATTTTATTTGCATGTGCTCTACTGCCCTACTCCTACAGTTTCTATGTACAAATCAGACTGGTGAATGTGAGTCTATTCATTTTAACACTGTGAATCTCTTTCCTTTAAATAGTGACAGCTTTGAATGTGTGACAATATACAGAACATATTTTTTTTTTCTGTTTAGCCTAGCTCAAAACTTTGAATCAGTGCAGGGCTGTACAGTGCGACAGTTTTGATCGCATTTGCTACTGAAATTGATCACGTGCGATGATGAATACTAGTCCACTCGCACGAGTGCTAATGAGCAGATGCTGTCTGTTTGAGACACAGAGGAGCGCTGCACAACACTGCTTAGAGGGCTCTACATTAACACTCTCCAAATTCGGGTAAATGTAGTCTTAGGCGAGTAAGTTATTGAGTCCACCCTCCACTTTGGCTGGTGAAAGATGTGTGCTCGGCACCTGTGCTTGTGCGGCGATTCTAGCGTCTGATACACTTCACCAACGGTAATAACCGGAAGGAGACGGCACGCAGTTAAGTTAGCGCGTGTGCAAGCAGAACATTTCCTGTGCGCCTTCACATTAAAAGCATGTTACTAGCCAAACGTGAGTTGACTTTTTTGAAGCCGGTAAGAACAGGAAGTTCGTGCTTTACAGCCCTGCAGTGCGCTAGCTTGAAAATCAACTGCTTCAGCTGCAGAGAGCAGTCAACAACAGTAGTCTATTAGGCCTTTCACACCAAAATGAACCAAGAGTCAGTTCCAGGCTGGTGTTGGGGTCAGTTCAAAACTGGTTACAGCCTTATCCCAGTTATGAACCGGTTGGTTTCACATCGACCGGAGACAGCCATGGAGCCGGCAAGAGAGCAACGTCATGACGTCACTGTAAACGTGTGTGTACGTCACCCGACGCCGCTGCTCTTGTGGCTAACGCTAAAGCTACCGCTAGCTTTAAGCACAACAACAGCGGCGAATACGTCTTATTTTTACACTTGTTGGCTCTCGCTTTGCTTTCTTAAGCAAACAGGACCCATACAGCGTATTCTCGCCGGTCAATTTGATCGCTACGTTCGGTAATTATGTTATGTTTACGTCTCGTAGTAGCGGTGTTTTTAAATATGGCGGGCATGAGGTTTGAGTTGCTCTGGTTGGTCAGGATAATCCCTCCCCCAACCGTTCGCGCAAGCAGTTCTTATCAAACCCTGCTCAATCCTGGGGTATGAGTTCCCCCGGTTTTTACGGCCCGGAGCAGGCTCTCTGGCGGTGTGAAACCAAAACACTGGCTCTAACTCCGAACAAGCCCAGAACTAGCTCCGATTTTGCGGCGGTGTGAAAGGCCTAGTTTGAAATAACTGATAAGCCACTGAAGAACTACTCCCAACACATTCACAACAACCTATTTAACTTATCCTACTTGTACCAATATGTATACTTATTTATTTAATAGGCTATATGTTTTAAAGTTAGGTTTTAATTAACAGAAGGACATTTACCAAAAAAAAATATTAGTATGAATATAATAATGATATGTATATACAAAACATATATAGATATTAATTTTATGGGGAGAAATAATTCTGAATCAGCAAAAAATTGCAATTGGCAGGTTAGATTATTTTGTCTAAATTACAATCAGTGCACCCCTATTCATTTTTCTACAATTATTACTGCACAAACTAGGATATGGCATTAATTGAGAATTTCAAATGAGACCAAGATGACAGGCTAAAAGGTAATTAGAGCGAAATGCATGGGTTAAGGTTATGCAAGTGTTCGATAATACTTTGTGTGCTACTGAATTTATTTTTGTGCTACTGATTCTTTTTGCTTGCTAGCACCAGTGCTACCACCTAAAAAAATAAGCGTACAGCCATGCAGTGCCAAATGGGGATCAGTTGAATAAGTAAAGGTAACCCTCAATTTTCAATGACAAATTAAGGACCATGATCATGGATATTTTCACATGTATTCAGGAAAACGTCTTTGAGTTCTACAATGTTTTTTTCTTTCAGTGTAAAAAAGTTAGCATTGATAACAAGATGTGCCAACGCATGACGTCTGCTTGTAAAAAGCCTGTAATCAACCACTTGAACTTCTGCACTACCTGTTCACACTGCAGCCTCTGGTATAATTATGTTTTATCTGTCATGTATTTACTGCCTGCATATGAACTGTATGTTTAGGCCTGATGGCTATTAGGGGTGGGAAAAAAAATCGATTTTCCGATTAATATCGATTCTCTCTCGAACGATTCTGAATCGATTCAGAAAAGTTAATAATCGATTTTTATTTTTATTTTTTATATAATTTTTTTTTTATAATTTTTTATTTTTTTATTTTTTTTGTAAATACTAATACTTCCTGCGCCATTGCGCATGCACACCACACATGTGCGAGTTGTTTCCAAAGTGGCTTCAAAAGGGCTGAGAGCAGCAAACCCATGACCTGCACCGGCTTTATCTCTGTTTACGTTTTTGTATGAGAGCTGAATTCCAAGCCATACTTTTTGTACAATGTGTTGAAATGACATAGAAAATAGATAATAGAATAGAAATCCTATAGAAACATGATTTACAAGATTAGAAATAAAATAAAACTGAATCGGTTTAGTTTTTACATACTTCCATATTGTGTTGAAAGCTGCATTGATTATTTCACTGTTCATAGAAAGTCATTTGTGACAAGAAAAGCTTTTCTCTAATACAATAATAGAGAAGGCAATTCATCTGTTGATTGTCTTTAATGATCATCACAAAAGTAGGAAGTGATTAGCAAACTCTGAGTAGCAAACTCAGATGTGCATATAAATATATTTTTGAAATTCACACATGGTATGTACATAAAAAATGTTTTGCTTTGAGATGCATTGAAAATCGATTTTGAATCGAATCGTTGACCTCTGAATCGGAATCGAATCGAATCGTGAGGTGCCAAGAGATTCCCACCCCTAATG
This sequence comes from Ammodytes marinus, assembly GCF_949987685.1. NCBI lineage: Eukaryota > Metazoa > Chordata > Actinopteri > Uranoscopiformes > Ammodytidae > Ammodytes > Ammodytes marinus. The sequence goes on along the minus strand of NC_137214.1, from coordinate 16,688,917 downwards.
GCTATCATTACAATCAGAACCCCCTTTCTAGCCCTTAAATCTTCACTTTAAAATACCTACTATTATTCTGTTCTTCCGCTGCTTAATTAATTCTAAAAAATGTTAAATATTAAATATTATAAAAATAAGTGACCAAAATCTGCATGTGTATATCCCATAACATGTGTATCGTACCAGCCTCCCCTTTATGTGTTCATGACATGGAGGCCAGAGAGTACCTTATGGAAGACATGACCACTTTGAATTGCAATTCAAATTTTAGCATTAACATGGCTATGAATGGAGCTTCTGTGCTTTGAAAGACTCAGGTCAACCCTAGTGTAAGCCTCACAGCAATGTTAACATCATTATCATCAATTGCAGGACTGAGTGTTGCCTTCTTTTAACTTTAAAACTCTTTGAGATGCAAAATGCAACAGGGAGTTGTCAGTACCTCCATAATCAGGGTTACTCACTATCTATTGTTTTTTAACCCATGATTGAAGAATATGAAAATGAGGTGAAAAGTCTTGCTTTGTTATTCAGGTATAACTCATGTTTTTGTATGTTGTAAGTAATAATTGTTATCAGCAATTGAGATGTTAGCCAGGGAAGATAATGGAGGGAAGGGGTAACACAGTGCTCTATTATAACTGGCGTTTAATAGAGGGCTGCCGTGCCTGTGTTTGTGTGTTTATGGGGTGTGTTTTAGGGAGTGTAGGACTGTAGGAATGTGTATACACGAGATAGCCGCAAGGCAGTACAGAATGATAGCCCGTGAATGAGGCATTTTCCATTGAAGTGATTAAAATGATTGAGGACAGTGGCGAACCCATACATCTCTGAGCAAGGTGATGTGGGACATTCTGTATGTGTGAGAGAAAAGGGCCTCAGTGCGTTCATGTATATATATGTGTGTGTGTGTGTGTGTGTGTGTGTGTGTGTGTGTGTGTGTGTGTGTGTGTGTGTGTGTGCATGCGTGTGTGTGTGTGTTTTGTGTGTGTGTGCGTGTGTCAGTGTGTGTCTGCGTGTGTGTGTATGTGTGTGTCACAGATGTTGAACAAGTTGTGAAATGGGACTGGCGTGGAGGCGGCCACAGATATGTGGAGCGGTGCCCACAGGAGGGCCTGTGTCTTTTCACTGTACATCTGAACAGACAGCCAAATATTTATCATCACCCTGCCACAGCCTACATTCTACATTTTAATATGACCTTCATGGAAACAGAGTCAACAATTATTCATTGCGAACCTCAGCAACATTGTTTTTTGGATGTCATTTTATGTGAATGTCTCTTTTTTTTATGATTACATAGCAAAAAAAAGGGTTGGCCATTTCCGTGAGGGTTCAATGGATGTGATAAGGCTGGACTTTAATCAGTTTGTCTCCTCTGTTCAGCAGATTCTCACTCTCTCTCCCCTCACTGAATAATAACCTCAGTGAGGGGAGAGAGAGTGGGTGGTGCTGTTTTTTTCTAGCATGTGTTACTGTCCATGCGTGCCTGTGTGTGTGTTTACATTATATCATGCAATGGGTGATATATAGTATATTATTAGTATATTACTTTTGATTCTATAAACATATCTGTTTTTCTATCTCTACTTGACACAAAGGTCAAACCACACCCTGTACTTGTCAATGTGAACAGGGCTAGCCTCGACTCCCTTGTTGGCTTCACATAACCACTCTCAAGCACATTATGGTGTAAATGTGTAAACACTTAACACTGGCAAGCATTGTGAAAGTGTTGATTTGAGCTCTATAGGTTTATGTTTTCCTCCTCTTTCTCTCTCTCTCTCTCTCTCTCTCTCTCTCTCTCTCTCTCTCTCTTTCTCTCTTTCACTATTCCTACCTTTCTGGCTCTCCCATCAACCGCTCTAATCTCCTGAATGCCATCCACACTCACCGTTCATCCTCCTGCCTTCAGGAATTGGTTTCCCACGGTGATCCCCTCACTGACCGGACAGACAATTTGACAATTAACCTCAGAGGCTGACCTGAAATATCTCTCAAACCCTTGTCCCCCCTCACCATCCTTATTGGCCTCTAATAGATTTCTAACAGGTAGAGAGAAAGGAAAAAAAGTGGATTGAATTCCAACCATACAACCCCTGAGGGTTCTTTTTGCAGGAACACTGTTCAGTTTGTTGTCATTTTTTTTTCAACCCCCTTTTTGCTAAATACAACATTGGTGAGTGACTGTGGTGCTGGGATGTTGGGTCTGAGCTCAACATGTAATGATAGGGCCGGGTTAGTGATACATAGCGCCAATGTGTGTTGATAATGGCATCACGCATTGTGGCATTCTTTCAACTGATTTATTCCACCGATTGCTTCTCCATTTCCATCCCCGTTAGAGCCCCTCCACTTAGGGTCATTGTGCTAATGGCCAAAACGCTCTCTGCTGCTGGAGCCAGTTTGACCGAAACACTGTATATTCCCCATGAAGAAGATTACTCCCTGTGTTAGTTAATGTCACTTTAGCCATCATTGCAGGGCTTTGCAGCTAATGGAGCGCCTGTTCCTCCCTATACCTTTCTGCTTATCATCCCACACAGGGGCTCGATATGCCCTTATGTGCTGGGGACACAGGTTGGCAATCCAATGATTCCCATCTCGCTCCTCTTTTTTTTTCACTGCAGCTATTTGCTGGGTTTCCATTGTCAAATAATGACTTTAAAGGGGAATATGCTTGCTGTCAGGTGTAAGGGTTTAAATTGTGGCGTGTGCGAGTGTTTTCCTTGCTTGTTTGTGTGTGTGTGTGTGTGTGTCTGTGTCTGTGTGGTCATTGGTAGTTTGAGGGAGACCATTTGTGGATCAGATTGAAACCAGTAAGGTAATGATTCATGAGACAGTCAGCCAGCAGGATTTATCCACTAATAGTTCTCCAGGGAGATAACCTAATCCCCTAAACAATATCTCCTTATCATATTACAAGTGAACTATGTACAGAATGGGCTTCCCCTATCCACAAATGAATGCTAAGCCCTATACTTACCTTTAAGCTTATTAGATTCCATCTGATACAGCAGTATCAAGTATGCTCCCCCGATGCAGGGCTGATCGCAGATAATAATAATTTTCCCAGATTTGTTTTAATTTCACAGTCTACTGATTGCCCATGGACTTTATATCAAATAATATATGTTTTATTTTTATTTATTTTTTGTTCAAAGCTGCCTGTAGTAGGCCTATCTAAAAACGATAATGAAATTAGGCAAATGAGTGAGTTCATTACAATCAAGGACAGGGATTACACACTGTACGACAGTAAATACACTATGTAATCTGTTCATGGAGTTCTTTCTTTTTCATCCACAAAAGCACACGAGGGGAGCTTGTCAGTGGCATATGAAAAGCTAGACTTCTTTCCAAGGTGCGGATTGGAGATTAGTAGTAATGCTCATCTCTATCTCTGTCCATTTTCACAGAGATGATGAGATTTGCAAAAGATGAGACCTCCCCCCCCCCCACCTGTGCTCAGTCTGACTCACTGTCTGTGTCTCCCTCACCCATCTATTACTTCCTTGATGTCACTCATGCTATTCATCTGCTTTCTTGTCTTCATCCTCTTTCCCTAAGATTGACAAAGCCCTGAAGTAGGTTGCTTAGCCTTTTTTTTCATGATTCCAAGAGAAATACATTGTATGAACAAGATGATATTCTAAAGAGAGCCCCGCATGGCTTTGTGTTGCCACTGCAGACTCCCATGTTATACAACTAGATTTTTGGAGGGCCTTCAATTCACATTCTGTGTGCAAGCTTCTTCATTTAAATTATTTGTTATCACAGTTCAGAATTGCTGTTTACCTGTACCACTTGTTGACATTATTTTCTTTTTCTTTGTGTTTTTTATTTCAACAACATGTCGGTGCCTCCTTTGATTTGTGATTAAAATGTGGCTTCAAAGTTGTATTCCTGTAGACTTTTAAAAAAAAGTTGATTGCGGAACTAAAAGCCATCTGGGCAGGGTTACACATTGACTTACAAAAAAAAATATTTAATTTTAAAGCTCCATGGAAAGGTCTGTCACTCCCCTGTAAGATATGTGTTATGGCGTGAATTCCTTGTGTTCTGTCGATGTGGCTCATCTAAACAATGCTTTTCTCTAATTAGCCCTGTGTAGAGGGTGGGACCAAACCATCCTACTGTTCCATGCTCATCTGGAGTGTATTTATTCAGGTCTGCTTGTGTTGCCCAATAGTTTTTATTCCACATGTTCACAGATCACTAGCCAATAGGGGGAGGGAGATATCACAGTCAATTAGGTGCTTAATGAGACATCACAAACGAATTAAGGTATTTCCCCTAACATCGGATTCTTTTTGTGTTCTCTCCGTCATAATAGCATTTTAAAGGAGACACTCTTGAGATCACTCGGAGCGTATTTGTAGTACTAGAGACATGAGGTGCATACAAAGTACACTGATGTGTCTTTTTAGGTCACAATGAAACTTAAGATTTTTAGAAGTTACATTTACAAACTCTATGTATGTTATAGCATTCAAAACGTACTCTTTGCATTAGCTGCTTAACATATGCAACCTGTGATGAGGGGTCACAAGGGGCTTCTGTTTTATTTTTCAGGCATCACAAACAACAAAAGAAGGGAACCACTGACTATGTATAGGGGAAGCCTTGACTTATGCAATCATTCATATTCATCAAGAAACTTGCTGCATTATTATCTCCATACCTTACTTGACACAGTCAGCAGGGGACCCTACGTACATTGTGCTATCTATGAGGTCTCTCCAGCTGCATTGAATTACAATGCATTACCCAGGTGATGTATGCTGTCAGCCACGTTTATTTACAGAGCACTGTGGAGCTGTCACACTCACAGCACTCTTTCATTTAGGCCATGGAACCTATGTTACCTTTGGAAATTTGGTTTTATTTGAATTTGGTCATCTCGCTCTACTTCATTTTCTTTTTCACGTTCTCAGATAATGACAGGATTTTGTATTGACTGTTAAAACTTATTTCATCTCTTGCTTCGTTACATGGCGTCGGTGTGCGCTCGATAGGTCGCTACACAAGTTTGATTCATGATTGTTCCCCCACTGCCTTGTTATTAGTGCAGCATTAAAGCTAGACTTTGTAAGGACATTTGCATTTTAATGACTGATATGGATTGTCCTCCTGCTCAATACCACCATCATCCCACAATCCACCCCTGCCTGCATAGATAGATGGTGGGATGCATCTGGTCCATAGTTAAAAATACCCGACCAAACAAACACACATCGTAAGTCACACACACAGTACTGTAAGTGACAAATAAAATGCATCATATTGATGTAGGAGGCAGTGTTATAAGAAGGGTGCTTTAATATGAAGGGGTGACAAAGTGGCCTATCAACTGTGTGGCAAGGTCTTAGGTGAAAGTAGGCCCATAATAAAACAGTCTGGATATGGTAATCGAGAAAATAACTGGGTTAATGTGTCCACATTACGGGATGCTGCAGTTAATGTTAATGAAGAGAAATTGAGCAGTTGAAAATGATATTGCAGAGCACAAATGGATGTCAAAGGAGCAGAAAATCAGCCAATGATGAGTGAGGAAGCAGATTGTTTTTGTGTTCCCGACTCACGTTTTCTCTTTCCCTGCCACCTGCAGAGGCTGATGCCACCCATTAAGGAGAGTTTTCCTCTGTGGGCATGTAATCGCATGCAAATTAGAGCCACTGACTGCCAAATGTGTGCACAGTGATGGTGCTATGGAGTGGCTGTAGCAGGTAACACAGCCAAGCTATACAGACATGTAGTGCTGTGGTGTGCTGTGTGTGTTTGTGTGTTACCTGTCTCGATAAAGATTATGTGAAAAAGATGAGTTCCCACATTGACAAAGCCAGTTTCTTGAGTTAAAGCGCCTTTCTTTCGGTGTCCAGAAAACAAGACAGAACAATCAGTTAAATGTCTATTTACTCTTGTAACAACATGCTTTTATTCCCCCTTTCTACACTGCTCCCTCACACTCTTGTTTTGTTCATGTTTTGGTTATATTTATTTCTTCCATGATGTCCTAGAGAGAACAATTTATATGTCTCAGCAAGTGACAATGTAAGCAAATGCTTTCTTCAGTGGTCCACTCACTGTTAAAATCCTGTTCTTGGATGTGTATAAAGCCTCCAAACCTTTTTACTTTGTCACCCACACAACCATTCAAGCAAATAACAATGATTTTGTCTGCCGACAGCAGTATGTTTCTGTAGAAGAAGAGAAAATATAATTGGCTGAAGAAAGTGAAGTGTAAATGCGATGGGATTCTTGTTTCGATAAGATTTTGTATTTATTTATTTATTACTGACACTCCTGTTGTTGCTTCACAATAGCAGACAGGCTGGAGGCTCTAATTTATCTGTTTGTCTGTGTTTTCTTCCCCCACACTAGAAGGGGAAGGAGGCTGTAACAGGGCGCAGCTCCACAGGGGAGGTTTGTGTTTAGTGGTGGCATTGATTTTTATAAAAGGTTGCACAGCGCGGAATGCTAGGTACGCCTGTCAACCTCAACTCTCACCAAACTATGTCACATCGTCAAGCTAATTGTGCCCGCTCTGAAATCCCAAAACTCAGTGTGCAAACATACGTCCGTCGTCCGCACATCTGCCCTTAAAAAATACATGGCTATTACCTTTTCATATTGTTTTCTAGCAAACGGTTGCTCATAAATATTATTCTCCTGTCTTTGGAAAGGTCTGTTTTTTTAGAGGGGTTTGGATAACAAAATCAGCTGTCAGTTGGGGCAGGGCTTAGTTATTTGCATTGTATTTCTAAGTTGCAACACTCAACAAGGACAGTGCACGTATAGATATACCACATGGAGTTGGTAGAAGTTAAAGAAAAGCCCTGAAAAAAAGACGGTTGACAGTCAGATTGACAACTTTGCATGCTTAGTGTTACAGCCAGTTCCATGTGGTGATGCACTGGTCACTGGACTGAGGCAGTAATGTCACATAGGGAGAGCAGAAATAAAATAACCAGAGGGTCAGAGAGATGAAGACAAGACAGGAAAGGGACGACTTGGTAAGAAGGAGGAGATGAACTGACAATGAAGGAGCTTTTATTTGTTACAGGTTGAAGGGCACACACACACACACACACACACACACACACACACACACACACACAGCCACAGGCACTTCATCAATTGCTTGTCAGTGCCTTCTCCCCTGTCTCTTTGTCTCTTATATAGGGAATCTTGTCAGGGTCAGGTGTGGAGATAGCCTAACTTGGACACAACATCCAATAGCATTCCACTGAACTTACCGACAAAGCTATAGAAGTTGTGGTCTCTACTCTCTCTTTTTAGCTTTGTCAGGGAAAATACTTAAGAAGATTAAGAAGACATACTCTGTGTGTTTGCATTCCAGCTAATGGTGCCTTTTGCAAGCTAATGTTTCAAGAGTTTGCCATTTGTGCCTTCCTGTGGCTGTTTATGTGTGCATGTGTAATGCATGTGTGTGTGTGTGCATAAACATGAGTGACACATGCGTGCCATACACATCTAGTATTCTATGAAACAAATAGATTGTAAGTGCTTCAGTTTTCTGTCAGTCGTTACGCACTCATCATCGTCAAATCCACCGGCGCTGTAGCGAGTACATCATACTATATCCCCGTCGATGTCCCCCCTTTTTTTTTTCTTGACTCCCAGCAGTGTGATTTTGACCGGAGAGTCACACAAGACTCCTCTGCCCGCCCGCTGAGCCTTAATGACAAAAAAAAAATTCTCGGGGAGATCATTTCATCTTACTCTTGATTGCCAGATAATTATCAGTTAATTATTTAGAGCCTTAAATTAATTTGCTAAAAATAGCCTCTGTGCCTTGTGCGTTGCCAATGGAGACGGCTCCATTTTATTTCCTTTCTCCCCCCAGTCTGCATCTGTGGTCCTCTACTGGCCCTGTCTTTCACAGCTTCTTTCACAGTCTTTCACAACAACGTTCACTACTTGTCTGACTGTAATCAAATAAAGGAGGAGGTTGTCCTTTTTGCATTTTAAGCAACCCCTTGTAAACCTAATTATTCAGCACTAATGGTTTTAATTGCTTCATATACTTTTTTGTAATGCCCCCCCCCTCTCTCTCTCTCTCTCTCTCTCTCTCTCTCTGCCAGTTGGAAAAAAAATTAGGGTTATATCATTTCATTCACAGACCACTGTGGTTCAGCTGTACGAAACTCATTTTAAAATGACAGAACAATATGCAAAGGTCTCTCTCTCTCGGCCTCACGTTTAGATTTTACAAGGCACACTTTGCTTGGTAACATCCACTATCTTTTGACTTTGCAAGGTTTTGGTCCACCGATAACAATTTACCTGCGCTTTTACAACACTCTTTAGTGGAAGGCATCTTCCTTTTACTTCTAACTCTACTCCTGGGATACTTGATTAGGTCGAAAGTGTTCCAAACAAAGAAATGTGCTATAAGTGGTCTGATAAAGGGATTCATTGGCTTAAAGTATCAAAATGGACCCCCCCCCCCTTTTCTGCCTCTCCGAATGCACTCACACACGCATACTCACTGAACCAGGTGCCAAATAGGCTGACCTGCTGAATGGGTTTGAGCTGTGGTAATGATAAGGCTATTGAGTGGAGCTGTACTCTGTCACGCTAGCTGCTGGGCCAGTGGTCTGAGTGAGGGAATCTGATCAATATACAGTCTCTCTGTCTGTCTGTCTGTCTCTCTGTCCAAGATGTCTGTTATCAGTCCTGCAACCATTCTCATTGTATCTACAAACAAATTAAAAAACCTTGAACGATTAGAAATATTAGGGCACTCTGAAAAATCTCTCTTGTAACCTTTTGGCTCTGAGGCATTTTTACTCAAGGCCCCTGAAAAACTAACCATATTAAGTGCTACTGTTTTGTGTAGGTATAGGCTTAGTTCAAAGCTTTCAATTTCAATTCATATGAGCTGCTGCCCCAAACGGCCTTGCGTACGAGGGAATTATCACATTTGGATTAAACAAGGGGGGAAAAACTCAGACATTGATTTTAATTGTAATTTAGATTTGGAATATTTTGTGCACAAACCACACTGGTGGATCTTGCTTGGGTGTCTTGATTCCTTTTCTTTCTCACACTCGTAGAGCCGATTGATTTGAATAAATCAGTGTTTGTTTATGGAGGGCGGATAATAATATTATCCAAGTCCCGTAGCTAACCCTTTCTCACATACCCCGTATCCAGACAGAACAATGCTTGATTGTTGAGTTATTTAAAGTATATCAATGCAATTTATATAATATCAAGGACATTTTCTGCTGCAATCCACGAGCTGCTTATTGTGAAGCACAGGAGATGGAACGTTCCAGCATGAGGCAAAAGAGATTGACATTTCAAACTTTCCCCCAGCAGTCTGGAGGCACACATCAAAGGCAGCCCAACATGATGTCCATTTTGCAAAAGCGCACTGCCTGGCTTGATTACCGCTCTGTTCGCAAGGCATGCATTAAGTGGCCACCTAAGAGGGGGACCATTTCCAGCTTTCTGCTTGGTAGTCACACAAAGAAGATGTAATCTGGACACGCTGGGAGCAGCAAACCTGCACTTTTTTCAATAACTACCCTAACGTTTGTTTAAAGCTGCCGGGAAATAGAAAGATTCCACAGAAAGATAATTAAGGGTGATTGTTCGGCAGTCACTGAAAGGTATTTTTTTAAACTGGTAATTTGCAGTTTTTTGATTGTTTTTCGCCACATACATTTCCTTTGCTGTGCTTTAAAAAATGCATTTATAGCACTGTAGTTGCAAGGGTCGTTTTAAAATTGTAAGTGTTGTGTTGCCTACTGCTTTACTACAGTTTAGTAATTAGTGATCAAATGCAAAAAAGAAGTTGCATATTAGTAAGGGAGACACACCAGCTCCAGAGCTATCTGCCTTTAAAACACCAGCATTAGGTTGGTGCCATGTTTATGTGTGTTCTCTATTTTAAAGGGCATTGTATGCTCATCAGGCCCTGCGTGTGATAAACTTGTCTAAAAGAATCAGTCAATAAAATAAATGTATAACAAAACCAAGTATGATTATACTACACCACTAAAAGTCATGATCTGGTGAAAATGTGCTGCGCCATGATGACTGTGCTATCCGTGGGATTGTTAAAATGCAGATAAAGAAAGTGTAAACCAAAGAGGCAGAGAGACAGAGAACGTACAAATCAGAAATTGTGATTCATCACTGTCATCTTGCATAGAACTACATAGACGTGGTGTGTGCGAGGAAACAAGTCTATATACTGTGCAGCCAACTCATTCTTTGTCATTTTTAGATGAAAAAATCCAGTCATTATCCTACCAAACCACCAGCTCCACTACACTTGATACTATTTGTAGTGTATACAAATGTCCACCTCTGATTATTGTGGATGTGTCATATTGTTTACAAGTGTACTTGCATCTATTAAATGACTTGCATGAAGCCTTTTTTTTGCACATGCTTGTTTCCTTGAAGGGGGGGCCGTTGTGATCTTTTGATTGATGTTTAATGAAAGGATCGGGGCGCCAGGGGAAGCGAGGAAACTTGACCTTTTACAGTTTGACAAGTACCGACATTGTAAACACTGTGGATTTGCATTGTCATTGCTCCACTCTGTGAAAATGACACTCAGAGGCACGGGCCCCCGGGCATTTCGATGTGACACCAGATTGTGTGTGGATGAGAATTTAAAGGATGATAGCAACCATAGAGGTTATCAATGCTAAAAATGTTGTGTGGCTGTGTGATTCAATAGCCTTAATGGGACTGTGTCGTGTTCACACACACACTCACTGGCACCATTATAGTGGACACCAATTTTATTATTTTTTCTGCACTCTCTCCACCGTTTTTAATAGCCTATCCATGATTCAACAGGTCATTCCCATGGACCCTAATCTCTCTCATATCTAATTCATGCACTCTCTTTTCCTTTATCAGATCTAGTCATTACACCCCCACCCCTCTCCCCTCATTGAGTTGTTCCAACAGCAGCTGGGTGCTGTAGTGGAGAAGCTTTGAATGCTTAAGCAGAAGCAACCCTTCCTCTCTACAGGTATAAATATTTCAAGGCAGAGATGGGCAGAATAAATTGACAGTGAAATTGACATCAAATCTTTCTTTTAATTTCAAGAGAAGAAGGAAAGGTACGAGCTGTAGGGGAGATGATGGGAGAGGAGTGTAGAGAGCGGGAAAGGTCCTGACCCCTGTGTCAAAATGCTAATGTGATTCACTGATGCCTCTGATGTGTGGGAAAACTACATCCCTCAAAGTTATTAAGTGGATATACGTGTGTTATTGGTATTACATATGCACCACACACACACACACACACACACACCCACTAAAAGAAAGATGAACATATACGAACAGATTTTTGAGTTCAGAGTGACTTAAGGAAGCATTTAAGGTTTAAGAGAGACCCTGAGAACATTGAAGATAAGAGGTGAGGGTAGAGTGTGATCACTACAGCAGCACACTGACTGAAGTGTTGCATTAATTACATCTGGTGAAGAGGATTGGGAGGTCAGTGAATAATTACCAGCCCGTTGGCACCTTCTGTAATCCAACAGAAAAGAGAAGGAAGAGGGGGGGTTGGTTTGTTTGTGCATGTTTTCATTTTCAGACAAAGATAAATCAACAGGATAGAGTTTTTGTACAAAGTGTTGTTTTGATTACTTTTGATAAAAGTCCAGCATTTTTCAGAGTGCATTGTTCAACAAGGCATTCAGTTTGTGGATTCAATTATTTTAACCAACCTTAAACTTGTGCAGAACAAAGAAGATCAGCTAAAATTGTAAGGGCCTAAAACCTATTTGTTCTTGTACCTTTTTTTTTTTTTACATCTAACTATAAAGTTTAGAGTTTTTATTTAGAGTGGTGTATATATAATCGGTTTGTAATACAAGTTGTCTGTGTTGTTCAAATACGTAAATGCTGCTGCTTGAAGGGCTAATTAAGCTGTGTTTTTTTAAGCCACATTTGTGGCAGAACCTTGAAATATCTTAACAATCGTCAAACATTCACGATCCCACAAAATAGTGTTCAAACATCCATGGTTCCCAGATGGTGTGTGCTCATGACACTCCTTAGGCACCATAGGGAGGTTGATACTTTTTTGTGAATTGTCTTGATAACTACTGTATGGATTGCCTTGATATTAGGGAAAGAGATATACAGTATGATCCCCAGTTCATGAATTGTCATCATTGTGATTTTGTCTGGACTTTTCATTGAATGTGTAAATTAGAAAATGTTCGCATGATAAATGCAATAATGAACATGGTTAACATTGACTACTAAACATCAGAATGCTAACATATTCACTATGACCATGTTAGCTTGCTTAAATAAGCATTTCGATCAAAGCACCACTCTGGTTTTACTAGAAACTGGGGGGAAAGCACAGTCAGTTTGTTATAGAGCTAGCATGGTTGTACACCCTTAAACTTCCTTGGAAAGCTTTGGCATAGTGTATTACATAAAAAAACGGCTTATCAGGATGTACTGTGTTGTGTAAAGATATATTGGCATTGTTATTGCCTCATCTCCAAAAATGAGTTTCCACTCAGTAAATTCAGTTTTGTGACCATATAATGCCTCCTTTAAACATAGTAACTGCTCCCTCCTTCCTTCCTGCCTTCCCTCTCTTGGATATATATTCTTCACACCATTCCGTCCTCACTCCATTCACCTCAGCACCAGGTCACATCCCAATTTCCTGCTACTGGCTGCTGTGCTAATTTCCTTTGAGAGCCCGAGTGTCTGCACTGTGGCTCAACTCAGGCTGTGCTGTCAGTCTCTTTGCTGCTGATTGGCCTACAGAACTCCCTCTACTTGTATCTCCACACACACACACACACACACACACACACACACACACACACACACACACACACACACACACACACACACACACACACACACACACAGACCAGAATGATCCCGTCCTCCCCACTTAGGAATCTGACATGCAGTGTGGTGAGAGATACTACAAAGTCAGTTATGTGGGGAAAAATCAGTATATTTCTAATAACGCATCTAATCATTGAGGTTTTGTCTTTATCTCAGTTTGTTTCTTTATACGTTGTATTACTTTGCTGATTCTGTATGATTTTTGACCAAAGTGATGCCAGCCAAAAAATAATCACTTTTTAATAAGCTACAATCGATTTTTTTTATATGTTTAATAAAAAAAAAACAAGATGAGATTTGTTCCATTCATACATAGATTTGAGTAAATTAGAAGGAATTCTTAAGTCTGATTTGTTTCCGTGTTCTCTCTCTCTCTCTCTCTCTCTCTCTCTCGCTTGCTCTCAACATGTCACTCCTGCCGCTGCACCGCATTCCTTCATCCCTCTCTCATCCCTCTCTCGCTCTCAACATGATGGTGTGTGTCCAGTCAGTGGGCAGCTTTGGTGTAATTTGGCCCGCAGGGGCTGTTGGCAGTAGGTGAGGGGATGAAGGGAGCAGGGATGGCGGCTTCAGAGAAAAGCAGGCTTAGTGTAAGGCCTTGGATGGAGGGGCCAGCGAGCACATAGGAAAGGCATTAAATAAACATTAATGCAACTAGGTTACAGGAGATGTATTAAGAAGGCTTTTTTGTGCCCCCGCTGTAGGATTTTATGCAACACTTTAATAACTCTCCCATGCACAAAGGTAAACAAACCAGGTCATTTATTGCCATCCCCATAGGTGGCCATTGGGAAAACCGTTGCAACCGTCTCAGAAATAGATTGTTTTTCATTGTGAAATTGAATGTAGTCTAGCCCCCCAAAAAAGATTGTTTTAATATTTTTGTTTTTTTATATATTTTTTTACATCTAGGGTAAGTTTGACTTGGATATGATTTTGATGTGACTTTGTGGTGTTTATGAGTGCCCTTAATCGCAGCTTACTGATGTTAAATGTAGCCTTTCTGGCATGTCACACGCACGGATAAAAAGTGACTGATTAAACACAGTAATGAGGACACTGTAGATTTTTTACAAGGACGGGATGTGTTTTGGCAACAACAGGAGTTTTGAAAAAAGGAGAATTATACAAAAACATGAACTGTTAAAGCATCGCAACTGACTTTTGTGTGAAATCAACACATTCAGAAATGACGCTATACTGTCAGATAACTGCAGTTGTCAGAGCCAAGCACTTTTTGGTGTGATATGTTTAGAGCCCGTTCACAGAAAACTTTACAGTAATTCCAAGGGCAGGCATGCATTCAAGAAAGACAAAGCAAATAGCTAAAATATGCCCCTTTTTTGTTGCAAAATGAAGTGTTCTAATCTAACCATTAAGCAACAAAAAAATCCAGTAGGCATTACGCATAAGGCATTTGGTAGCATTCACATTTGGCCTTACAGCACTGGAACAATTGTGTTTTCTCTTGCGTTGGCGAGGTTCGGCGCACAGAAAGTGCAAGGCGGTAGCACTTCTCTGAAGACAGTTAGAGAAGGAGGATAAGACTGACAAACACAGAAGGGGGCCACTGAAGGGGCTGCATGATTCTTTACCTCGAGACCCATCGCCCCTGCTCCGCTTCAAACCCCGAGTGACGTGAATACCAGACACACACGGCTCAGACAGCATATACTTCTCAAAGTTCACTCTGAGTATATATGGAAGAGGAAGAAGGGAGTTCTTGGCTAGAGTGAGATAATTTATTGGAAAGAATATCAAGGGGAAAGTGTAGAAAGAGAGTCTGTTTTGAAAGAAAGACGGCAGTGGACGGGAAGAAAAGGAGAAAGAAATGAAAAATAATTTATCTTTGAAGAATGCGAGACAATAGGGGCTAAAATGGCCGAGAAACTAAGGGGAAGAAAAGAGTAACGGACAACCTGTCAAAGTGACATTCCAAAAATAAGGGTGTGTGCATGTGTACTAAATGTGTGTGTGTGTGGGTGGGTGTATGTTTGATGAAGGCTCTACCGTACCGCTTGTGTTGCTGCAGGATAATGTGTGTCAGGCTCCATCAATATGACATGTCTTTGATGTGGAAATACAAGGAGCAAAAGCCCAGCCAGCCTCAGCCCAGTCCCCAGCGGGACACTTCTACCACTGCGCATGTGCATACAAGTGCATGTGTGTGTGTGTGTGTGACAGAGAGAGACAGAGAGAATAAGAGAGAGAAAGAGAAAGAGAGAGAGAGAGAATGCATGGGAGAAAAAGAAACACAGAGAGCCACAAGCCACACCAAGCACCAAAAGCAACCACTGCGTATGTGCTTTTGTAATTACCATTTGACAAGTAAGGTACTGTTGCTTGAACTAACGACACCATGGATTCTGCTGTTGAATCATTATTCTGGCATTTCTTTGCCAGAAAAAGTATCAACATGTATTTTTGCTGCTAAATTGACACATTAGTATTTGGCTTGCGTGTTTTGCCATGAACCTGTTGCTGATCTTTGCTTTAATCTTCAGTTTAAGCACTATGAATAGGAATGCCTTTTCACAACTTTACAATTGTAATTGTGTTATTTCTTTTGAGTCAGTTTTCCATTTTAACCAATAGGCATTGTTGAGAGAGAAGGCATTTTAAATGGCTGACTGCTCTAGTTAGTATTTTTTGGGTGAAGCTCTGAGGATGAGTTTCACTAATAAATGACTACACACCATATGGCGTTGTCGGCGGCTAGATTGGTCCCTTGAAAGGATTTTTTTTTTCTTTTCACATGTCTAATTTTTAAGACAAACAAACCCAGCTCGGATACGGCACAACTCGGTCAGGAGTTTTGGATGTCGGAAAATACATCTTTCTTTGTAAAAGTTTTTTACTTTTACATCTATCCGTCGGGCCCCTGTGTTTCCCCCCACACACATGTAGCAGGAGAGGGAGGTGGACAAAAGAAGAGATGAAGGGCAGTCTGACAGAAGCAAGGGGGATACATCAGGTCCTGGCAGATGAGGAGATAGAGACAGGGAAGA
The DNA here is from genome assembly GCF_949987685.1 of Ammodytes marinus. Classification (NCBI taxonomy): domain Eukaryota; kingdom Metazoa; phylum Chordata; class Actinopteri; order Uranoscopiformes; family Ammodytidae; genus Ammodytes; species Ammodytes marinus. Next base: position 16,673,033 of record NC_137214.1, on the reverse strand, counting down.
AATAAAAGACTAAACAATGAGTCCATCCATCGGGCCTGTGTGTGTGTGTGTGTGTGTGTGTGTGTGTGTGTGTGTGTGTGTGTGTGTGTGTGTGTGTGTGTGTGTGTGTGTGTGTGTGTGTGTGTGTGTGGCTTGCTGCTAGCCTGGACTGTGCCAATGCTGCTGTGTTTTGGTAAACACTATAGTGTGCAGCAGGGAGGCAATCCAACCAGCCTACTTCCCCTGTCAGTGTTTGTATTCCATTTCAGCTACATAAAAATACTTTCCTCACAGATATACATGAGCCAGAATTAGCCAAACGGCTATTTTTCATCTGCAGTCCCTAGACTGATGGTAAAAAGTCACTCTAAAAGAAAATAAAGTTACACATTTACATAACACAACAATACCTATAGCTTATGTCAGCACAAATACATCATATGTGTACAGGCACAGGGAGATGTTTTATTTATATTAACACATGGACACATTGCCTTCACACAACCAATATTTTGCCTCAGGGCACATAACGATCTCTGGACCTCGACAAGATGACAGAACAAAATAATGGCATTGTAGAAAAAGCGGTGGCTTTCTCGTGATAATGATCAACTTGCTCACAAAGAAACAATATCTCGATAATAACTGTTTACGGTTTGTAACCTGTGAATCACACAGGCCACATGCTGTACCACTGGCCTTGTGTATGGTGCAGAGGAAACTGCGTTGAAGCACTAATTGCCTATTACTGTACCCATGATGCCTTGGTAAGTAAGCAGAACATGTAGAAGCAATGTACAATATTAATAGCTTGACAATGGATGTATTATCAGTTCAGACGGCAAAGAACATCAATATCAGTTGCACCACATCATATGTTTGATCTGGAAAAAGGGTCTTGTGTTTATTCCCACGTAGGGATAATATAGTATACCTTTAAACAACATTTCAATCATTCTGTTTGGACGAACAAAACCCCTTTGTAAACAGCAAGAGTATACAGTATGTATCTACACGTTTAACAGGATTTAAGGTTCCTTTAACGTTTGCTACAATCGACTTCTTAGAAATGTTGCCATAAGCGCAATGCTAACATAATCAGTAGAACCTATGGCAAGAAATATTTTAATACTTGAATTCCACACCATTGTGGGTTCATTATTATGATTGTATTACATTCCTGTCAGTGTCTGCAAGCAAGTACATGCAGGTGTGTATTCGTTGGAAGTTGGTGTCTGTGTGTCTGTGTGTTCATGGTCGTGTTTTTGGGAGAAGTTGTGTCATCCTCATCCCACTCAGGACTTGTGAGTCTTGGCAGTGTCCAAGCGCAGTCTCCATGAGGTCAGTGTCTGCTGTGATAATGCTTAACTGATGCCGGCTGTCAATAGCCATTCACCAGGAGAAAAGTGCTCCGCCTGTTCAGTAAATTACACAGTGCGCCATGAGCTGTGAGGTTCAAAACAGCCTGACCCCACTGTTGTTGGGAGAAACAATAGAACAATGACTGCAATCAGCTTTTCAAGCAACCATCTGTGTCATGGCGCCGACTACAAAACACCTTTCCATTACTACAGGGCTGCAGCTATTAGCTCATCATGCCATTGACTCCAAAGTGAGTTGGAGAGGTTATTATAATGGGACATTAGATTGTCTCTGACCCCTCTTTATCCACTGTTTTATTTTGCTGACCTTGACAAAGGTGGGCTTTTTCTGATGCTATAAAGCTTCACAAAGTGATCTTTTTTTTACAATGTCTTTTTCTTTCATGGACGAACATATTTGTGAGGTGTCATGTGGATGATTACATTACCTTTTGAAGTCTGTTTTGTGTGTGTTTTGTGAGATGTTTCATTGTTTATCTTTCCTTGACTCTTTATCCTTCTCACGGATTCTGCAAGCATGCCCGGGAGCAATATGAAAAACTGTCTACCATGCATAAGAACATGCAGAAGCTCTACGAGAGCATAGGCAGCTATTTTGCATTCGACCCCCACTCAGTCAGCGTGGAAGATTTCTTTGGAGAACTGGCCAACTTCCGCATCCTCTTCATGGTGAGTACATAGCTAATGGTTTGCCTACATGTACAAAAGTTTACTGTTGCACACAAACAGACTTACAGAAGCCACCACCCACACATGCACTTTTATTTGTTTTTCCTTTATTTTCTTACGCACATCATGGGCGTCATTGAACAACCAGTGTTAAAAAAACTGTAAAAAAATATAGTTTCATAACATTATCTGCTTGGTCTAACAATTACGTATAGCCATCAGTAAGACTCTAACCGATGGTTATACTTCAAGTATAGACAGAGACTAAATATCCGTACTTGGATGGATGAAGTAAATGTGCCTGTGAATGTATCTTCACTATAGCTTTTGTTATATTAATTTGAAACATTTTCCTATGAGGAATGTAATTGTTGTCTAGAACAACTTAAGAATCTGAATATACAACAAAAGCAGATGGGGACTTTTATTTTGTAGGAAAAATGATTTGTTTGGACATACTGAAGATCTGATGGTCTGACTCATGCAGACTCCACAATTACTAAGTAAAATCAAAAAAAAATAATCTATAAACACAGTATGTTAAAGTTTGATTCAGTTTTGACTTTTCAACAATCTGTTCCCAGATTGCAAGTAAAAGTAAATTGCTTGCAATCTGGGAACAAAATGACTGCCTCATTAATCTTCATATTGTCCCGTAAATGTGATCCTTATATACAAGTCCTAAATAGTCCTCTTATCATTTCACAGTCTTTAGTTTCTGGGATTACCATCATTAAATTGACCCCAAACACAAACACAAGTACGCTGAGCTGTCGACCTGCTGTATCAAGTAGGCGTGAATCAAGATTTCAATGTGCACTCTATACTACAGCCCCCACTTCCTGCACAGAGGATGAAAGTTAAAGGGGTATTGCATGGATTTATTATCATATTTACTTTAAGTATGTGGGTCTCATGAGGAACAGATACAAAAAAAAGTATCAAAATTGAACTCGCAACAGCAAAGATAATACTTTTATTCCTACTGCTATTGAATGTCACACCCACAGTTGTCCCAGCACGGCCTTTCTGTCAAGCCAAAATAACCCCAATGACATCAATATGACATGCTTGGTAAGGGCTATTTTTCTCAGACTTGACAGACCTGCTCCAGAACCGCAAAAGACGTTACACACCAGCATTCTGAAGTGACAAAAAAATAGAAACCTTTTTTTTTCTCCATCTGATCTACATGTATGCTTTTGGGCCAGTCGGCTGCTGGTTTTCACTTCTGTGGGTGATTTCATTTTCCATTTTCATTTAAAGATGACAGAAACTTTTGGTTTTTTTGAAGAGTGCACCATGGCCACCTATTTTGGTCTTTGTATTCCCTCTGTTGGCTCTGACATGCTTTTTAAATCTTTCTTTAAAAGTTCCATACACACCGTGTACACCTGCTGCGTGATTGCCTCCCATATATCATCTTTTAGTAGGTCATCATGCCCCTGCAATATCACAGACATAACCCTTGTTTTTATTATTTCACTTTCTTCAATGCAATCTTAGTCTGTTAGGTTATGACAATTAGCTCTGATCCCTTTATGAATTATTTATAATCAATGTATGAAATGGATTGTAACAGAATATAATTGATCAGATATAAGTTATCATACACTTGTAAACAAATATGTAATCTAAAAAGTAAAAAAGGTAAATAAAAATAAATAAGTTAAGTAAATGACATAGGTATGTATATTTCATACGCAAAGTCACAAAAGTGAATAGTAAAAAGAAGAGTAGAGAAATGTGTTTATTGGGAAAAAGGGAGTAAGGATAGAAGCTCAGAATACATATGTACCACCTCCTGTACTGTTGTACACATCCAAACAGGATAATTTTTTTAACACATTTACCTAAGTGAGTGTTAGATATGAACTTCCTCTCCCAACACATAGTGATTAAGAAACTATAGTACTGACTTTGGAGCGGTAAGTAAAAGACAGTCATAGGACAGATTAGAATATATTATTCAGGTGGAAATGCTGAGAGTAAGAGAATGTAAAGTATAATATCAGTGTCTTACTGATAAAAGAGGCTTGGGGCAAGCTTCTTAGCCCGTTAAACGTAGTTCCATTAGCTTGCAGATCGTGTGTATGGCTGTGCATGTGCTGTCACTTCATCAGGGCATTGCAGATCTTGTTGAATTTTGTTATAGATAATGAGTGTAGAGAGGAGGTTCAAAAGAGGATGAAATAGCATTCCACTTGAGAGTTTGCAATATATGTTTGAATGCCAAAGAAAAAGAGTTTCTCTAAGATTATTTTGCTGAAATTAGAATAATGGAATATGTTTGCTCAACTACACGGATTGCATCACTTATTTATTCAAACACTTCTTAATGTAAATCATTAAAAAAATGACCTGAATTTCTACCATATTAGTAGAAAAAGAGCATGCACAAGTGGGAGTGTGTTTACTACTGAGGTAAAAGTAGAATATGAATTCAAGTTGGATGAAAGTAAAAAATTAAAAATTAATTTTGCTTCCGGCCAGCGGTATAAGAAACGTGGGTTACTCAGAGCTGTGAACGGAGAACATTGGGAAAAAGCAGTAAAGTTATTCTAATGGCAAGGTAAACAACACCACATCATCTCGGGAAACAAAGCGAGATATCATATTTTTTTGAACAAACAAGTCTTTTTTTGAACATTCACTCAATAATCTTTACTTTCAACCACCTTCTACAGTCTATCCATCCCTCCTGGCACCATGCCTAAAAAAAGTGCATGGGTTAGGATGATTACACAGTGTCCAGAAGGCATGCTCTCAGTCCTCACAACCCATTAATGTGAATGGCAAGGTCCCCTTGTCTGAATCTATCTCGTCTCTTTACTCTGATCCCCCATCCTAAAACCAGCTTTTCATTCCCGCTGATCAAAGTGCTCCAGCAACACAACACCACGCTCCCTTAAGGATTCCATAGTTGCATATCTGTAAAAGATGCATCCACAAGAAAATAAATTATTCTCTCAAGCAAATAGCTGCATATGAATATTGTATTAGTGATTTAAACTACCCCTGCTATGGATAAAGGAAAAAGGGACGGAAGTGAGAGGGATAAAGTGTTGTGGTCTGCTGGGGGGGGGGGGGGGAGAATATAAGTTTGAATCTATTCCTATAAAAACAATCCTTTAATCACGATATTCTTCAGATATTATTTATAGTTTGTTTGGCTCTTCTGCTTTGCTGACAGGAAGGCTAATCCCATCTGCTCGCAGAGCACGAGGAATCAATGCTTGTTAATACTTAAATGTTAGTTTTTCTTTTCCTGTGAAAACAACTTGGGCTAGTTCCTTTGCAGCTTCCCCCTCCTCAGCTGTTCTCATCAGTGAAGGAATTTCGGGAGATACTACACTGTAGTGCTAGAATTTTTATCTTTGACAAAGTCCCCCTACATCGACCATTACTGATCTGTCCCGAATAGCAAATATAATGAACACTATATGACCTATTGGCAGCTAATAATTGGCTTTGGCTTTGCATGCCTCAGACTTTTATTTTAATATGGAGACATTGACTTGTTAGACTCATACATACAAAACAGATCCGCTTACTTCTTTCTGATACATTGCCCTGTGTAATGCATTCACAGCACAAAGCATCTGCACTATTAAAGAATTCCATACTGCAATACAGTCGCCCCCCTAAAATTGCTTTTACTAAAAAGCAAGGGCTTAATGCACCCGACAGACATGAGTAAACGCATTGACAGACAGTCCTCACAGAACTGAATGTAAGTGATAAGAGAATCCATTAACTCATTCTCCTTCTCTCTCTGTCTCTCTCTCTCTATGTATCTCTCTCTCTCTCTCTCTCTCTCTCTCTCTCTCTCTCTCTCTAACCCCTGTCCCATTCTCTCTTTCTTTTCTCTTGGACACTAAACTATTATTTGATTTCAGCACACTGAGTCAGTATTACGAAAGAGTCCAACAATTTGTTAATTTAATGCCTCTGCCATATTCGGAAATAGAGTTTTAAGTGAAATGCAATAGCGGGGTATATATGTGTAATCCTGACCAGGAGCATTCGGGGGGGATGAGGATTTTCCTTTTTTTCTATTAATGAGTTATCAAAGCACAGCAGATGGGCTGGGATGAGCTAACAGTCTTCCTTGGGTAATTGAGTGACTTTATAATAAGACCAAAAGGCCCACACCGGGTTTGCAAAGTAGCCAGATAGAGCATTTTAGAGATTACAGTGATGATTTGTGTGCGCCGTGTGAGTGCGTTTATCCGTCCAACTTTGAGCCCATTTGATATTTACTAATTCCTTCACAATATGACAATACTTACCATGATCATCCTGACAGTGCCACTGTTCCCCACACATTTATTTGCTGAATCCCTGTCAAATTGTCCTCAGTGTTTGTACTTACACTAGTTTGACACAGTTATAAGAAAAATCACTGAACCCGATTTTTTGGAGGTCACCTATCAATATGGGAATACATCTATCATAGAGAGCCAGAAGTCTCACAATCTGTAACCTATAACTTCTTGATGCCTTCCCCTCCCACACACACACACACACACACACACACACACACACACACACACACACACACACACACACACACACACACACACACACACACATCCAGGCTCACAGTGTAACAGATGGCTAATAAACACATTTGCTGCTTAAAGCCCGGGCGCTGTAGTGTTTGTAAAATTCAAATGAGATATGGCAGTGTGACACTCTCTGTGTGAGATCACTGGTGCAACCGAGCAGTTGGAAATACTCCTTGCTCCCTCATCGGACCGGCAAACTAAAGTGTATGCATGGGAGGGAGAGCCATGCTGGGGGGAGATGTATTGTGTGGTTCAGGGTCAAAGAAGAACAGCAAACACATTTCATGAATTATTGAAAGACCAGACCTGGAAAGGGAACAAAATGCTGCCTCGCCCTTGCGGGTAGATTGGACCTGTTGGTTGCACAACACTCCATTTCCCCAGCCATGCATAGACAGGAGTATTTATAATCTCTATCTTAGGCACAACGGAGGCCACGAGTGTGACATGCTCTCACTTTGTCTCATAGCCTCCAAGAGTATGACAGTTAGGGTGTATTCACACAGGGAAAGTCCGTTAGTTCACTTGCTTTGGTCCAGACCAAATAGAGTTTAGATTTTTTTTGTTTGGTGTGGTCCACATTCATATTACCCCTTTTTGTAAGTGAACCAGAATTACGAAGGAAAACCATACGTGATCTGAGGTCATTCATTCATTGGACAGACATTCAGGGGTGGAGAGAAGCAGGAAGCACAAAGTAAAATCTGCGAAATAATGTAATATGGAGTTAAAAATAATAAAAATGCCTACATCTAGCCTATAAATAAAGAAGAAAAATATCAAATTATTGTTGTTTCATATGGTTATAATATGAAGCCCTATGACAATGCCACGTTATGTGGCTTGTATAGTCTACGATGTGAAACATAATTTTTACCGTATTTTTGCTGCTGGACGTGCGGCTCGCGAGAAGAATAGGCTCATGCTGACACTCAGCTGATTAAGCTGTGTATCAACTGGGTGTCAGTTCGGCGCAGTTCAACTCCAAACTGACACGGGGATAGTATTGACAGTCCTGTACATGGGAAGCAAAATAAAAACACACACTTCTTGCGTTGCGTGAACCTGTTGGCACTGTGCGGGACGCTCCCCTCTCCTTCATCTGATCGCTGAACACATCAGCATTTTTACGCGTCCTCTCGATCAAATGTAATATATTGTTCTGGGCTCCCGGTCAAACCACAACTTATCGTCCAACCAATGGCGACAACAACACTTTCCCATAATGTGAAGCTGACGGCAATTTATTAAAAAAGAAAAGGCACAGTGCTTCCAGCATTTGGGTCGGATCGAGTCCGGACAAATTCACACCACAAACGAACTGCAGCAGAGTGCGTTTGGAAACGCACCGAGACTACCTCTTCAGCTAGGTCTCGGAGCGTTTGTTTGGTCCGCCCCCGAGTGCGTTTGCTGTATTCACACCTGCCTGAAAGATGCGCACCGAAGGTGGAAGTGCACCTGAGTTTGTTTCAACCGAACTAAACACGTCATGTGTGAATACACCCTTAGTGTGTGTGTGCCGGGTCAATAGTGTTGTTGCCAAGCCCTCCTGGTGTTTTTTTAGGAGATTCAAACTCTAAATTGTTTTACCACCCTCAGTAATATAAATGTA
>NC_137214.1:16544820-16659820 GCF_949987685.1 Ammodytes marinus | reverse complement strand
TCTTCATAATCCTAACCCTATAATTTTAAATAAATATAGTACATTTGTATGTGTATTAATCCATTTGCGTGAACAGATGGAATAAACATATGGTGATTGTATTATGAGAATTATAGACAGGTAAACATCTTATATGATTTATGGATTTACTCATGCTACTGCTTAAAAAGAATAGATCATACCATTGTGTTTAATGCGATTTCAAGAGGCTATTTTTGAGAAGGGATAGATTTGATGTCATTTCACAAATTGCGACTTAATCCTCTTTGCATGCAAATGATTAACAATGAAATGCATATTTAATGAGGGGTTTAATTCATTTAGCTTTTGCCAGGGTGGCACCATGGGTGGGGGGAGGGGAAACAGACCAATCCTTTTAGGAAACTGATTTAAAAAAAAATATATCCCAGTTGATCAAACTTGAGATTATACCGTCTGCAAGTGCACTGACATGGACACTTCTCCAACAAGCGTGATTGATCGATTGAGAAGTATGGAGCTAAACGTGTTTCCCTTTGTGAAATATTAGCAATCCTAATGTAGGAAATTGCTTATGAAATCATTACCCCGGTCACCCCATTTGTTTTAATTTGCTCTAAGTGGATTTCCATATTCTCTTGAACTGACCAGATGTTCCAACATTTACCAAATTGCTTTACTTCACTGGCAATCACTGTTGAACACTGTAGAATAAACCCCAAACGAATGCTTCTGTCTCAAACAAGAAAGATGGTTCATCGTGTTAGGATATGTTTTCATATCGCGGCGTATGAAACAATGTCACAAGCAGCATGCAGAGAGAGAGTGTCAAGCGGCCTGTGCATGGGAGAGCATCTGGACTTTGTTTCTCTAAGGCATTGTGTGAGGAGCAGCAGCAGTCCCCTCTGGCTGGCATCACCAGGGTCACTGCCCCCCGTCTGGGGCGAGTGTCTGCACCCCACATGTCAATTGTGAAACCCACAGTCAAATCCACTAAGTTTTCAACAGAGCCAGGGAGCGTGCATATACACTTTGAGCACAACACAGCTTGACATTAGAAAAAAAATAGGAATAAACAAAAACAACCAGGACCAGTTATTTGAACACATTATTTAGTCAACTTTTCTCAGAGGTTCTTCATACAGTATGGTTTTTGAGAAAGTGAATCGTTGTAGTTGATTGTGTAACAGTGTATCACCATATGAACCTTATGAAAAACTATTTCATTTTGTTATTATTAAGTTTTGGGGGGATGTAATAGCTGAAAGATTATGTATACCTCCTGCTCCTAGCAGTGTTTCCTTTTTTCTTTTTTTAAATGACTCACCCCAATAATTAAAAACAAAAATAGGTCTCATAATGTGATAATATCAAAAGCGTCAAAGTCACAGATGTTAAACAAAATGTCCAATAATTAATGAACCTGCTTGCAGCATGAATGGATTATTGTTTAATCCATAAATGGTTGTTCAGTGATATATTTTTTTTACATTTGACATTATCTGTCCTCCTTTCTTCTCGAAAGGCGTTTTGTTTGTGCTACTGCTTGCCGTCAAGGCTTTTTTCACGCTTCGCAAGGATTGTTAGAAGAAGGTCTCCATGTATCTATGATTCTCTGCAGAGAGCAGTTGGCATGTTGATAAGGGTTGGCCTCCAGCTTCTATTTATGCATCCTCCTTGTCAACCATTCACACTTTTGAGGATGAACTAGTGTAGCTTGCATCAATAAAAGTGGGTTATTCTCAAAGAAGCATTCATTTGACTAAATAAAAGAAAAAAAAGTTTCTGTCGGGTTTTACTGCATTTCACTCTGCAGTGTTTGTATGTAAAAACATTTTTATACATGTCCATCTTATCCATACATGTTAATCAGAGTGACTTTTAAATGTTGTTTTAAAACCATCAATATCTAGTATTTGTTAGTTAATACACATTTAAGATCCCACTGAGTATATAACGCTTATGTAGGTAACTATTTTCCTGCGTTTTTCTTCTGTTTTTGCATTTTTCTGGAGGTGAAGTTGTAAAAGTATTTTTTTATCTGTTGTTTACCAACGCACTTTTTTTTTTCAAATTCAAGTGTCTACCGGTGTGACATGCTAAACTAAATTGACATGTTTCCGTGCCGCTGTCTGACTGGTTGTGGCTGGCAGAGCCCTGTCAGGGAGTGACGGAGGCAGAGATGTAGATTGATGGCTTTTTGTGACACTGACAGCTGTTTGGAAGGCCAGTGCATATACCTGCGCCGCAGCCATGCCAGCTAGGTGATCATAGACAAGCAGTGACAGGCGGCTCTGGGGTGGACAGGTTAGCTCTCCAAGTTTGCATAGTGTCTCCACAGCACAGCCGACATGGCAAACAATATTACTAGGGGAGATGGCTTGTGTAGAGACATGAAGGTCACAAACCCAAGTAGATAAGGGAAATATTTCTGAGAGTGCGTCTCAAGTATCTCAGTATTCCTCAGCTTAGCTCGGGAAATGAATCTTTAGAACATAACGAAACAAGGACAGTCCTTTTCTAGGATCTAATGATGACATATGGCACAATGCGACTGAATTTGCTGCCTGTTTATTGTCAATGTGTCATTTTTGTTTTGTTATGCCAGTGAGGGCTTCCATGTCTGGTTACATGTTTGTAGTTTCTGATGAGTTATAAAAATGAAGGATCTGTATAGATATACTATATCTGCATATGGATGTCACAGCTGTGTAATGGCAAACTCTGAACCAATTGCTTTTTTTCCCTTTGTCCTTGCATTTGAGCTGTGCGATACATGCTCCCAGAGTATGGATTGGTGAATTCCACCATTACCTTGAAAGACGGGAACAAGGGGCCAAGGGCACACAGAAAACTTTGCTGTCATACACCCATTCTCATAAATAACAGCATATTAGATTCAGCTATATCTCCTGTCTTAATCGGAATCTGCCTCAAGGCGATGATTGTACACATAATGTGGCTGTCTGCTTCTCTGCTAAGGCCGACAAGGGCAAACAACACGAATAGAAACATAAAAAACAAGTTAATTTATTTGTAAATGAATTACATGAACAGGTTAAATACTGGAAAATGTCATTTTGAAAGGCGATACAATAAAATACTCAATACTCCAATGCGTTTTCATAAATAAATGTCAGCACAACGAAAATGAGCCAGGCTTCATGGTAAGCCTTTTAATAGTCTATGGTAAAAACCATATCTCGATAGCAATTTATAGTCAATACTTGGAAAAAGACTCAAATGTTTTCCCTCCTTGCTCTCTGCATTGAATTGTCAAGCTGAATATTTTGTCATTTTTTATTTTTTGTTGTACGTACCCCTATTGTATCAAGAGAAATACCAATAACACTCATTTAGATTGCACCTTTAAGCCTTTAATCAAGTGTATCTTTTTATCTTTAACTTAATTTAGTTAAGGTCACAATCAAGGAAGTAAGACATCAGATATCTGTGCCTCTCCCTCTCTCTCTTATTTCCTCTGTCTCCTTCACTCTGTCTCACTCACTATACAAATCCAGCCCTGTTCTTTTTTCTTTTTTTTCACTATACCATTGCTTTCGTAAAATGTTCCTCTCCTTGGTGAAATCAGCTCAGGCACAGTTGAATCTCATTCATTTGTGGGTGGTTCAAGTGTCTGATCATTTCCCCCCTCGCAGCTCTGGACCTTCAGCAGTCACTTTACAGTCAATCAAACCTAATTACCCTCACTACAAAGACCATCAAATCCCATTGTCAAATCCATTTAGCTTCCCAAGACAGCACCGCCTTCCACTGATTCAAGCAACCTGTGTGTGCTTTGCTTTGACTCAGATCTTTATCTTGATCTGAATTCCAAAACTCTGCTGCATCCACTGTCAAATGAAGAATCAACAATGCCCTGGATGGATTGAAACCCAATACACTTACAGCATCGCATATTTCCCACTTGTCAAAAGCAACTTTGACATCCATTTTAACTGAAATAACCTGATTCATTTAAGTGGCCCTAACATTTGAACAGTGGTATATGTTCAATGTACAGTTATTTTGCATTGCCATATACAAAACATCTTTGGCCAGAGCCTGTGATGTTGGCATGGCACTAATAGATCAGGAACATTCGTGTCCCTGCACCACTTCATCTAGCCAGCTCTGTCACTGTGAATGCATCCTCCTTTGACAATATCCAATAACCCCTCCCCCCCCCCGACAAATTCTGCTGATGAAAAACCCACCGAAATTGTCTTTGAAGTAGGCCAGTCACAACACACATGCTCAGAATGCATGAAAAAAACCCTTACGAAAGGATTTAGAAAATGTCTGACTCAAGATACGCCTGCTGGTAGTTTCACAGAAGACACTGTGGTAGATTAGCAATGCACTGCGAAGCACCGCTCCCTTTAGAGGATTCCACATTAGGAAACTTAAATGTAAAATCCATAAAACCGACCACACCAATTTTTCTTTTCTTTATTTCCACAAACCACATTGTGTTCCAACAGATGGATTTGAAAAGGCAAAGAAAAAGTGCACATTTTACTGCAGCAGATTTCAAAACTGCTCTGATATCATGGCAGTTAGCAGATCAGAAAACATGTTTACTGGAATATGTCAGATGTCGTAAAAAGAAAAAATCTAATTAACAAACACCAGGCTAACTTTAACATTACAAAGGTGCTACACTACTAAACATAGTGAGCCTCATACAAAGGCTGCTTTCTGTTTAGTCACCTGCAAGACCTCACATTTTGAGCAGTTTTCCATGACAGCTTGACTAAAAAGCAGACTACATCTGCAGCTATCCCCTGTTGTGAGGTCACAGTACAAATGCATATGGTTCAGGGCCTGCCATATTGCGGCTCAATTTAGCAGTATATGAAGTGTATGGAAAAACAGCAATAGTGGTCCACTCTGCTGTGAGGACAGGATCCTGTGGCCCCACTGGCACCCTGAGGTGTTGTGACCCCATGTGGCCCAGAGAAAGTGTGTCAACTTAACATCTGTCAGTGTTGGGTTTGAGCTCTCCCTTGTGTGTTGGTGGTGGTGTTACTGGGCAAACTAGCCCAAAGCAGTGGATGGATGGTGATAGCAATATGGCAGCTAGGGGGGCCCGCGGGGCAGTCCAAGTAAATTATAGCCGAGGAAAGCAGAGTGTGGTGACTGCTACGTGGCAAGCATCTCTCTCCCCCCCTTCTCTTCCCTCCCCTTCCCATCTCCCGACCTTCCCTCCCTACTGTTTCTCACTTGGGGCCTGGCAGCATCCATCCAGATGGAGGGTTTATTTTTGTTTTTGTTTGTTTACTTATTCATGCATCCAGCTATTCGGGGCATCGCAGGGGCTTTCGTTCCACCACAGAATGCAAATCGCCACGGCGGCTAATCCACTTTCATCTCTCCCTTGTCGACATCCAACTTCCCCAGTCTCACACAGTCAGGACGTCCCTCTGTCTGTTTGGGTGTAGAGGGATCGGGCCTGCAGTGACCAGGGCCAGTCTATGGCTGCAAGACTTGTTTCTACTTCATCTCATGTCAAACCTAATGCACCTCTCACTTCCCATCTTCAAGACAGCCCCCACCCCCCTCAACAACAAAAAAACTGGCGCCACACAGGGGCTCCTAGCAAAGAGGAAAGTGGAAGCTACACTGCCATTCCCCCTGGAATGGAGGGCTGTGGGAGCATCCCTAATTGAGTTAGGGAGTACATGAGTGGGTTTGCTCATCAAGTTGTTACAGTAAAACAATCCAGATTAATCAGCTGGCAAATCTGTCTTTTTTTATTAGCCATCTGACCCTTCTGTTCCTCTTTTTCCTCCTCTCTTTTTTCCACTGAAATAGATTGGTAAACACTCGCTCTCTAACAAACACACACGCAGTGTGTACGGCTATACTTGTGAGGACATCCATAATGCATTCTCTTGCCCCTAACCTTAACCATCAGAACTACATGCCTAACCCCAACCCTTATACACTAACATGAACATAAAAAACTAATTCTAACCTGAACCTAAAAACCCAGTTTTTACCCTCAAACGTCTTTATACAGGTCTGTCCCAAAGTGAGAACCGTTCAAAATGTCTTCACTTTCCAAAAATGTCCTCACTCCCTAAAATCTAAACAACTCAAATTGGTACTCACACAAAGTGTTGTACAAGTATATACACATATACACACACACACACACACACACACACACACACACACACACACACACACACACACACACACACACACACACACACACACACATACACATACACAGACTGACAAATTAAAGACCAGGGCCTGTCTGGAAAGTTTCTCGGGTCATGGTGTCAAAGCTATTGTCAGGGTTGGGTGGTTGGATGGTTGGACTGCAGGGAGATGGAGAAAGAGGGGAGTAGAGAGAGAGAGTGGAGAACAGAGGAGGAGAGACATCTAACAGGTGCATGAGTGCTGTCCTTCGGGCACTTGTGTTCTTCTGTGCTCTCTGTGGCAGTACGTAATGTTCTCTGTCTCTTCCCCTCGTCTTAGCTGCTGGGGACTGGAGGGAGAAAGAAGGGCCAATGGAGGGGGGGGGGGGGTTATTCCACTCAAAGTCAGACTGGAAGAGAGTAGAAGGCACTGGCAGAGGAGGGGGGAGGTTGTTGAGGGATGCAGGTGGTTGTGTATGTTTAGGTGGCTGAGCCCTGCATTTCAGATGTGAAGATGAAGATGTATCAAACCAGGTGCATATGAGTGAGAGTAAATGAGATCAGAAGAAAGTGTGGTTGTTGCCTCTCCACCTGGCCATAAAGCTCCCCCCCCCCCATTCCACCGTGGCCTCTGTTTCACGGCTAATGGTCCAGGTTAATTGCACAGGTGACTCTATAAGGGGAACAGATGGGCTTAAATGTGTTCAAAAACAATCTGCAAGCAAAAAAAAAAAAAAAAAAACAGGAACGATTTGTTGTTCTTTTCTTCTTCATGTTTCTTTTTCTTTCTCTGCTTGAATAATGGAGGGTGACTTGGGTGTCTGAGGTTAAACACTGACTCTGTTCCCCTCTAGCATTGATTTCAATTCATCAAGCACAAAGGCCTGTAAGGTCTCATTAGATCTCATTATCTTGTGAATTAGACTCAGGGATTGGCTACTGGAAGCATAGTGTATAGTAGTGGAGGTATCTCCCATGGGCAATGTCTGACATGTCAAACACTTTAAAGGTGGAGTCAGCAATTCTGGAGAATGCTTGGTGTCAAAATAACTTTTTGTCAAAATCAGTGAATATCTCTCTGCGGTGAAACGATAATCGAGTGTTAATACACAGCCAAGACTTTGAAAACTGGTATGTAAGCAAAGGGGGCCCACCTTAGCTAACAGCATGCCCGTTGAACAGAGCCTAGGCTGTGTGTTAACAGTTTACTTTTTTTTTCAGCACACAGACAGCGGATCGTGAGGGAAGGAGATATTCACTGATTTCTTTTTTTTTAAAGTGATTTTGACAACAAGCATTCTCCAGAATCCCTGACTCCACCATTCATTTGTTAAGGGAATAGAACACTAAATGCTTATAATATATTGTAAAAAATTCAGAGGATAGGTAGCTGTGATTTATTGAAAGGTGTGACAATGATGGATGCCGTTGTTTTGTATGCTTTAGTTTGTTATTGATCTTCTCAAGTAACATGCCACCGTTTCTACCAGTTTTCGCTCGTGGCATATAGGATATCATAATTTGCCACTTTATTAGAAACGCACACATACCAGACAGAAGCTTTTTAGAATTCCGAGAACCATTCCGCGGCGTGTTCCCCCATGAGTCATGAAGGCTGCGTGTGAGCCATCAAAAATTGACTTCTCAATCGATCCACTGTGTTTCTTCTCCCCCCCAGCACAACATGCAGAAGATGACAGATAGCAAATTGAATTTATGAACAGGCTTTGTTGACACTGCTGCATAATTATAGGAACGCCATGCCTTTGGTGTTTAAAAAAGAGAACCCAGAATTTGATTGAAAATTCATTCAAGGTCTTTTCTGCTCGGTTTTATCGAGTGCAAACGCTTTGTCACGTTTCGGAGGCAACAGCTATGCTTTTACTTTGTATACATAGTTGTGATGTTAGAAGACATATTTTAATTGTCAGAGATAAACCAATTAAATGGTATTGTTTTGCATAATGTGAGCTTTTTTTTTTGTTTTTTTTTTGTAATATTGGCCCTGGACTGAGAATCGAGTGTTTGTGTACGGAGACCTTGAATATTCACTGGTTTTCTGAAATAAATGGCTGGATTTGTATCTCTCCTTTTACTGATTTTGCCATGAGTTGCTGACCATGATCCCGCTGACATTAGTTGAAGCATACACTCTTCTATGTGCCTCCTTTCAACAATCTATCTATCCATCCCTCACTGCCCTTAGTATGTCAAACCTATCACCTTCACCTGTGAAAATCTGCCCCATATGTTAAGATAACATAAGTGAAGACAATTCTCTTTTCACATACCACATGCATGTGTGTCAGTGGAAATGTGTCTGCCAGGTTTTAAAGCGTTGTTGAGGGGTCTGTGTGCCTGCGCTTGCATACTGAAGAGTGTGTTTTAGAAATAATTAAATGTCACAGGGCTCAGGCCGTCAAGTAGCCAGGAAACTGTTTTTTTACGACCTTGTGTCTTGCCTCGCTCCACTAGTCCCTCTCAATAAACCCACTCCACCACATGCACTACACTACTGCCATGAAAACCATCTTCACTTTTCTCCCTAGCTGCCATCTTCGATATCTCTCTCTCTCTCTCTCTCTCTCTCTCTCTCTATCTCTCTCTGTATTCCTCCTTCTCTTTCCCTACTATCTTCCATCCCTAATATTGACACCAAAACAGAATTGGTGCTTCTTTCACCATCCAACCCCTTTACTCCATTACAACTGTTGACACTCTTAAAAGTCCACCGCAGCTGCTTTTGTGTAGTTTTTACTGTAGGTGCATTTTTTTTCTTTGGGGAAAAACTAATCTGGTGTGTGAAGTCTTTCTTTGCCAATCCTGCTGAGAGTACATTATCCTTGTTATCCTTCCTAATTAGAAAATGTGATAGTGTTGCTTGTAAATACAGTACACTGCAGACTGAGCCAATCCCCCAGGGCTCTATCTTACATTTGGCACATCCTTTGGGTCAAGAGAACCTGATGATATTCGTGTGTGTGTGTGTGTGTGTGTGGGGGGGGGGGGGGGGGGGGGGGGGGGAATCTGGATGTAGGCAGGGATCAAATGGAAAATATATGGAATCAAGCCGAGTTTCAGAGAGCTTTGTTTCTGCTCTTAAAGGGGTTTAACTGTTTAAAGAAAGTACCTAAAAGTGCATGAAGCCACATTCGTGTTCCACACTTCCTTCAAGCTTTAATAAGATCATTAAAGGACCTCTGGGGCAGTCTTCTGGGGTGCCCACCAAGGTGTTTCATCACTGGATGACTTTGTCAGTGTCTTGGGTCTTAGCCCATCTTAACCCATTGCAAAAAAAAAGCAATTTCCTATGAGCAGTGGGGATCATTCCTAGTGCGAGAGATATTTTTTTGGGCATGAAAGGTTAGCTTTTCTGTAATTCCCCAGCGTGCAATCTACAACTGCTGCTAATGAGGAAGCGGATGAATATTTGCCCTAGGTTTAACAGCTCAAAAATAAGACAAGAGCAGGAATCGCAGGAACAGAAAGACAGAAAATGTCTGCTTAACAGGGCAATGTTCTAATAAATCATGAAGAAAGTTTGCTGTGTGGATTACTGGGAATAAGTATAGTTAAATAATATTCATATTTGTTTGTACTAAAGGCTTCCCATGTCTTTGTAGATTTGTTGAATATATACTGTACACTTGGATATATTAATGACTTGTTCATAGGCTGAGGCTTTTTTTTTGTACGTAAGATTTCTTGCTGTGAGTAAGGCCTGCTCTCAAGTTTAAAGCTGCGGCCCAATAGGACATACATAGTTAATTGAGCACTGTGGCGTGACTGTGGGGAGTATGTTTCCCATTTTAGTAATGTTGGTTCTTTGTGTCATGCAGTCCTTCCCCCATGAACCCCAGTCTACTACAGCTCCAAAGTCCTGGTCATTACGAATGATGAATTGTGCTACAGTTAAGCTAGAAG
Source organism: Ammodytes marinus (assembly GCF_949987685.1). NCBI lineage: Eukaryota > Metazoa > Chordata > Actinopteri > Uranoscopiformes > Ammodytidae > Ammodytes > Ammodytes marinus. Next base: position 16,649,765 of record NC_137214.1, on the reverse strand, counting down.
TAGGACGAATTGATCAAAGTGTCAGGTGCCCCCTGTGATGTCTGGGTCCCCGTGAAGAAAGGCAGGGGAGGGGGGGAAGAAGGAAGCTGTCAAAAAGTTTCTTGTGCCAAGGTGGTTGTAGATAAATGTTTACCTGCCACTTAACACGTTCTGCCTTCTGTCAAACTGACGTGCCCTTGCTATAGCCTACATAAGGAGAAGGAGGAGTAGCTAAAGATCTCGGGAGTTGATACAGTTATAGTGGCTGTAATTTGTTCGCCGTATTGTTTCTTCAGGGTCCACAGCAGACAAAAAAAAACATGCTCTCCCCTTTTTTTAAACCAACGAGCTCGCTATCTGAGGTGTAGTGCTGCAATTTGAGATAAGCACTACTTGGCTCGGCTTTGGTTTTTGTTCTGATAAAGCTGGTCTAATTAAGCGTGATTTAATCGGGATTGCTTTTAAGCACAGCACATTGCCAGAACAGATACTTTGATTTCAAAAGTAGCTCTTGGGAAGAACTTGAGGAAGAAAAGAGAGAAGGAATGAGATAGAGAGCAGAAATTAGTGGGAGTACTACGAGTGAAGAGTTGCTTTTTACCCAAAATTTACATAAGACATGTTTCTATTCTTGGTTATGTGCTGTCGTCTTTCACTTGCATGAATGATTGCAGGTAGAGTAGGTTTTCTGCCCGAAAAGATAAGTGAAAAACATGTGCAGCCCTGACTCTGTACGGCAATAGCAGAATGTGTGCTGTTTTCTTAAATTAATCGTGTAGCTTTAAGTGTCAACATGTTTTGTTCATAAATTCAATTTGCCTGTCGTGTCTCTTTGAGCCCAAGCGAGTAACAAAAGATTGATCACCCCCCGCCCCCCAGTGTTGGAAAAATGCTGTGTGCTGAGAGTAGCAGTTGTCTCCGCTTATTTTCCGAATGTTTCCCTTCAGCAATAGCTGTAAGCACAGTAGAGAAACAAGATGCCTGCACCCTGATAGTAAACATTGGGCGAAGAGAGTAGGTAGTTCACTCGTGTATGCAAAAGGAATTGATGGCCAAGTCTCCAGCTCCACAATAAGTCACCCTAATGATCCTAGTTTAAAATAATGTCTGTTCTAGACCGGGATGATAAAAAGGGTGCCCCTCTGACTCATTAGTATTGGGGGCTTGAAGATAGATGACCCAGAATCTAGGCTCTTTTTTAGACCTGTTTTTCATTGAGCGGTATGCTGTGTGTGTGTGTGTGTCTGTGTATGTGTGTGTGCGCGCAGTGTGGGCACAACTTGTCATGTTGTTGGCCTTATAGCACTTGTCTCCTACCTGTCTCTTTAGCCATGCAGCTTGCCTCCAGTTCTCTAGTTTTCATGGATCCACACGGCAGCTGAAACGGTGGGCAGAGGGGAATGTTTTTCGAAGGCCAGTCCCGGTGTCATTGACTGAACAATGATAGAGCGCCCGGGTATTGAGCGGCTCCACACTAAATCTTTGTAAAGAGCACTTAGCTCCCCTGCGTTAGCCACAGAAAGAATATCTGTCAATGACCATCAGAGGAGGCTTTCATCCTGAGCTTCTTCTGCCTGTATTAGTTCCTAAGCTCTGAGCGTGTTTTTCCTCGTTCCCAGTTGTTAACTAAAAAAATAAATAAAAATGGACGGACTTGAGTGACAGCCCTCTGTCTCAACACTCATGCGTTCCATAAAAGGCTTATACATATACTAAAGTGATGTAAAGGTGATTTTTCATGCAACTGTTGTGAGGGAAAATGAACTGTCTCCATCTAGAATCAGGCCTTGGCCCAAGTACGTGAATGTGTGCATGCACTTAACTCATTGTGTATGTATGTGTTAATAACATGTCCTTCATCCTGCTGTGTTAATAATGTCCCTTAAACATCTCCGCCTTTGTTATTTGTTTTCTTACAGAGGGAGATGAAACTGGTGTAATGGATAGCCTAATGGAAGCGCTACAGTCCGGAGCAGCCTTCCGTGATCGGAGAAAACGGACACCGCGCAACGGTAATGCACGGAACTACACCTCTCTCTATTTTCCTATTTAAACTTGTTGTTAGATACACATACCACCTGTACCCTTAACTTGTCAGTTTACACAAAACAAACTTTACTCCTGTGTATGATATAAAATGGCTCCTTTGCTCTGGTTCATGACAAACACTAACAAGTATGGGAACAAATGTGCATACAATCAGTTGCCATGGGAACAAGCGCACATGTGTCAGAGTGCAGGTCCTTGGCAATTTATCGTCCCTCTGCTATTCATAAAACACGTATTATAATCTAACTATGCCGGCTGCACTGAGGCTGGTTTGGTGTAATCCTGGTGTTAACACATTTTGTTCTGCAATGATGAATGGCCTGTGCCCAGGGGAGTGCCACCAAGCAGCAGTGCCAGGGTCAATTGATATGTAAGGCAGAGTGCTGCTGAAGAGCCATGGGTGCTGACATCCCCATCATCACTAGCAATCATGCTAGCATAAAAAAAAGGGATGGGGGACGGGTTCAGATGAATGGCTCAATTGGATCATTCTGCCATAGCCCGGCTACGCACTGGGAAGAAAGCAGTACAAATATTAAATGAATATACAAGCAAACATCTTTAAGGCAGAAGTAAACCCTATCCTTAGATTGTTGCTTAATGATACTTTCATGTTGATATCTTGAAGAGTTATAACAGTTAGGGTTACATTAAAGGAACAATTCATTAGTGTTTTACTATTTGCCCTAAGGCAGATGTCAGCTCCATTTGCCACTGATGATAGCGACACAATTAGTTTTAGATATTTGTTGTTGGTATAAAATATATGGTCAAAATTGGAAGATTTGTAGTAACAGCTAAGTAACGTGTGTCATTTGTGGCTCTTTAATTTGCATTTGGCGGTGAAAAGCTACAAGCTTAGTGACATGGGCAGAACATATTAGTCACACTTTTTACAACTTTACACTTTCTAGTACGTTCTATCAAATTGCTTTGCCCACAATAATTCGGTTCAAAATACATATTTTGTGTAGTACTCACATAGTACTAACACAATCTGCCAGCACACATTGTCCATAGGACCCTATGAGTTTAATCGTTCAATTGAGACCACTCATTTTCTCTGACAAAATGTGTGCATGTGATTGTGTGTCCATACAAATCAGTAGTAAAAATTAATTCAAAAAAATAATAGTCACATTTAAAAAGAAAAACTGCTATGATTCTGAGCAATATACAGTATATATTGCAAGTGATTGTACAATAGTATGACACTATTCAAAGACGGGTTATTTCAATATAAACAGTGCATGAAATATGTACTATAATTAGATGTTATCTAAATTATATTTTCCCACGTGTTGTGACTGAAGCTTTACAACTTCGATAACAACAAACACATGCACACATACCTTACTTTAGTTTCAAAAGATAAAATGCTTCTCATTAATGGACATAAAAAGCGCCACTTTTCTCCTGCACTTTGTTCATTCCATATTTCTGTGTCTGGGTTTATTTGCGAGCCTGCATCTGCAAATGTGTGTTTAGGTGTTTTATCAAACCTCAAGGGCTTTGCTAAGAGTGGTTCATTTCTGCCAAATATCTGAGTCACCTCTGATGCTTTTTTTCCTCTCTTCCTTTTTCTCCATCCATCCTTCCCTTCTTTTCATTTTCTTTATGTTTTTTTAATTTTTTTATCACCAACATTGTTACAGGTGATCAAAGCCCTTCCAGTCCATCCTCTCGGTGGCCGGGTGCTAACTATGGTAACCGAACCCTAGGTGTGTGCATTTAGCTACTTTCTTAACCCAGACCAAGCATCACCCTGCCCCACTACTGCATTTCTCCTGGCTGCAAAGCTTCATTCTGTCAGAACACTCAGGCTGAGCTGGTCTACATGCAGAATCCTATGCTGAATCGTTGCATTTGACTTTGAAAACATTTTTTCATTCAAAGGTATAAAATGAAAGATGTACTTTATGTAAAAATATTTTTAAATAAAAGCAACCTTGAAAGTTTTAGAAGTTTAAAAAAAAAGAAAACTAATAAATCAACACTCATTTGTAGTGAATGTGGAGGTGAAATGGAAAGTATGGAAATTGTACGTGTCAGTGTAAACAAAAGTCAACCTACAGAAAAATATATTATATATTATATTGTTTTACCAGTAATGCAGTTCTTTCGAATTTAGGATTGTGCTTAAACGTTCAGCTGCAGATAAGAAGATCCATGGTTGGAAAAATTTAAATAGACATTCATGTCACATTATTGTACTGCTGAGTGCCATGGAGTAGATCTTAAATTGAATACCTTTTAAAATGCAATTCAGTAAAGTACACTTGTATTGAAGTTGCCTTTGTGTTGGGCACTTGATCCTAAATGTTTAATCTGGTGAAAACGCATACAATCCTAACAGGGGTCAAGCTACTCAAACAAAATAGTTTTGATTCCCTCAGCATTAATTCTGTCATGAAGCAGCTTCAGTCATCATCTAAATGTCTTGCTCTTTCTGTAAGCCTATGCTGTCACCATATGATATCACTTTCTGTCTTGTGGCGATGTTTAGAAAGTGTATTGCTGGAGAGGTCTGTTAGACCTCCATGCTTTGGTTCACTCACAATGGCTTTGTGTATTACCTTTCCCCCCCGTATGTTTATTAAGTTATACACTGATGTGCAAAGGCAACTCATGCCTATTTCTAAAGGATCTGTGCTTGTTATGCTATGCTCACACCTACTATGAAGCAGTTTTGGTTTAAAAATGAATGGCATGCCAAGTCTCAACAGATTGGTTCTCTGTTTGTTGCAACAGTGTGGCTATCTCTATAAAATGTCTAATCTTTTTAGGTTGCATGTCCAAATGTCTGACATTGTGCAGCTGTGTTCATGGTTGAGCTTGTATATGTCAAGAAGAGTATTTCAAATGTGATGCTTAAACAATGTATTATTGAATTGTTTCTGAAAAGTTATGTTCACTACAGAAATATTGGTCCATTATTCTGCTGTAACTCCAAGGAAGCCCTAACACACACAATACAGTTAAAAAAGAAATAAGAAACTTCACTCGTTGAGGCAAGCTGACACCTAGCTTTGAAAACTGTATTTAACAACGTGGAATATACCTCTTTGGTGGGAAGAAGCTGTAGCTTGTGCACACTAGGTGAGGAAGTACCAATTAAATATAATTAGGCTCACTTCTATACACAACACCAGCCCTAGAACCAAACTCCTGGACTGGATTTTCCATCCTACATAACCACGTCTTTGTTCACATTTTCCTGTTCCTGGAGAGGGCCACACCTAGAACATAACATGTTCAAAGGGATTGGTAATGATTAACCCGATTGATGGGTAGGAACAGCATGCCACAGGTGGCAGGGTTCTAAAGCTTGCAGAAAGCCTTGTCCATTTTCTAGTGGAGGTCACTGAGGTAGTCGCTAGCTATACAGAACTTTTTTTCTCTAAGTTTCTACCTTCTAATTTATTCTGTTTGTTGTTTTCGGAACAAAATCTTAAGAGGTGGCCAAGTGGTGCACACCACTGCTATTCCACCAGAATGTATTATATGCCGAAGAGTCCCTGTTTGTTTATATGGAACCCGGACTGTGGTTTGATAAACAGCTGCATGGATGCTCTGCTCTGAGGTGATGAGAGGGGAAAATCCTTTTGACATGCTGGCTCCATGGATTTATTTTTTATAAATGGAATCCGGAAATGACTTTGGCTGCTAAAGTGCATAGTGGGGGATTTGCCTCTTTTCATGAAATGGCACAAACAGAAATCTTTATGCAAAGTTTTGACAGAACATTTTTGAGAAAGTGCTTTCTGTGGCAGATAAACAATTAAGTTCTCCAACCACGGACGATTTGGTAACAAAGGGGCATCTCAGTGGAAGCTGTCTTTGGGTTGTTTTATTCCTCATAGACTGGGGAAACTGCCAAGGTTTTAGTCAGTAGTTAAAGAATGATGGTGTCATTTTGCGGCCAGAAGATAAGTATTAATGTTTATGTACTTTTGTTGTGTACTTATTTGCCTTCTCTCTGACTAAGGAACTGACAGCAGCATTTCAGTCTTTGAATTTGTACTGATAAAAAAGGTGCTCTGAGCAGTTGTATCAGCCTGTTCCAAATATATTCACTCCTGCATGCCATGTCTGTAGTAATCTCATGCTTTAAAGCTTGATTAACCTCCTGTCATCCTCAAACAAGTAGCGTGTACCAGAGAGAGTCTCTTTCGGAGTCTCACAAGAGTATTTGCTTACGTCAAAGGAGTAGATTTAACCCGGCGTGCACAGAGATTTTTGGTTGTCCATCCGGCTAAGTGTGACTCCTGCAGACTACATCAAGTGGCAGGCTGAACTCAATTCTAGGCACCGCCAGTCACAATTACACCCAATTCCGGAAGCATTTCCTATTTCCGTGTCTCCACTTTGATAGATGGAAAACCTAACCTGGGGAGGCCATACTGGTGTTATGTAATTACACCAGCCAGTCCTAATTCAACACACAGAAAGTGGATGTATTGATAGAAACCAGAAAAGGCTATTATGTTTTCTGTTTTCGGGTTCAGACTCATTTGAGGAACATAATATGCATTGTTTAGTGTTGAATCTGGTTGTTTCTGTTTTTCTTCAGAAAGTGTACTTTACATTTTTAAGTTTTACTTTGGACAATAGTGGAAGTATTTTTACGACGCCCGCTGTCGCAAAGCTGTTTTCTAGCTCGTGCCAGGCGTGCGAGTGTGAACTGAGAAGGGCGCAATATAGTGCATGTCCGTGTGTTGAAAGTGTGAGGACTCTTTTCGGCTCTGTGGGAGTGGTTTTGACACTGCATCAACTAATGCCAGTCAGTGCTACACACACCTGATTGCAATGAGTTGATGCAGCAGCGTCACCTAACTACTCTCTCTCTCACGGAGCTTAAAGATTACGTGTCCTCACAGAAAGTGAATGAACGAGAGACGGCAGTTAGTATGGATCACAATGAGGTAATGTGTTTGTGTTGTTGATGTAAATAATGACTATTTCAGATAATGGTTATCTGATGATGGTGAAGCAAAGCAAACTTTGTGTTAGTACCAACCGCTCATTCATTTAGGAGTAAACACTGCAGTCTAGTTTCGCTCTCGTGAAATTGTATACACGTTGCTTGGCAACGCCCTCGTCCCGCCCGTAGCCTATATCACTCTCCCTTTTAGCTTTTCTTCATTGCGTTCTCATTTTTTTCTTTGATGGTTCAGCCCCATTATCAGTCATTATGATGACAAACAACTGTCTCAAACAAGGCTCCAGCTCCCCTTCCCTCACCTGGAGGTATAGGCTTCTCAAATCGCGTTGCTGCTCCACACTGAAATCTGCGACCAATACGGATATGTGACCATAGAGCCTGCACAAGTGAACCGAAAATCGGACTGGGTGTGCGCCAAGACCAAAAGCAGTAATAAAAACTATATAAAAACGTCTAATTTTTCCTCTTATGATCATCAATGAAATGTAACAGCAAATGAGACCATCAATGCAAAGAATGCTACTTTTACATTGTTTTTCTTTATGCCTTTGTCATGGGTACGCTCACCCAGGAACAACAGCTGGCGTAGTAAAACACTACCGCTTTTGTCCAAAGGGGGTGCCAGAATGAACAAAAACACCACAAAGAACCTTTTAAATGAGGATACAAAACAATCTAACTTAGTAAGTTTGCCTATTCCTTTTCCTATCTCCTATTCCATTTTCTGTTGAGACAGACCGGGGTATCTGGCACGAGGGGCCCGATAGCCTCTCATACATCCTGGCTCATTGATTTTCGGTCAAGGATGAAAGCCACATACTCAGTAGGTCTTTCATACTGGGGGGGCATCCCATAAGACACATCAATCAGATTTCAAAGAGAAACCAAGCCAATCTTATTTATTTACAGCCCTTCAACATCATTACAATCCCAAAGCAGGGCTTCTCTTCTCTTTTCCTCTCTCCCTCTCTCTGTCCAACTCTCTCTTGTTTCACCTTCACCGGTCAGTCAATCAAAAGTTCCCGTCCTGCATGTGTTCTATATAGTAAAGCCTCTTAAGGACTTATTTGACATTGAACAGGGAGGGATCATCTCATGTCCATTAAAATAAGAGATGCAGTGATATAACGCTTGTCAGGGCTACGGAATTTCAGCCCCAACTATTTAATCCCCCCCAAGCCTAGCAGTTAATTCACCTGGTCAGGCCAGGGAGTGGGAGCCCCTGTATGTTTAATGAAGATTAAATTACCTATTTTCTCTCATGAAACTTTAAAGCAAGGAATGAGATGAATCTGTAAAGAGGGCAAAGAAAGGCCAAAGGAAAGTGTCTGTGTAAGGTGATGCTGACATTAAGAGGGAGAATGTCCCCCCTTCTTCTCTTTTATCTTCCAACCTCATTCGTGACATAAATGATCTTTTTAATACGTATAGTCATTACTTGTGTTTATTATCCGCATCACACTGATGCAGACAACCACACTATGTTCAGCCAGGTAGCTCTTTTCTCATTTTCTCCCCGGATCTGGTGGAAATAACCAATTTGTTTTCCTAAATGACATCACAGGGAGTGATAGTGATGGTAATTCCCTTAGCAATTAATTTGCCCTTACACATGTTGTACCAATCACTTTATCTCTCTTGTGTTGTCTTTCAACCTCTCTAGCAGTTGCTCTACTTGGACTGTCGCACACACACACACACACACACACACACACACACACACACACACACACACACACACACACACACACACATACAAACTTGTGTCTCATATCAGATAGGGACAGTAGCTGTAGGGTGTCTCTGGGTTGAGGGCTAAAGTCCTTTGCCTCCTCTTGCACTTGGGCTGATAGATGTTATTCATTGGGTCGGCCCTACAGGCGCACCTGCAGGAAATGGAGCTAACATGATTTGGGGCGAAGAGACCTAGAGGGTGTGGATGCCTCTTGCTATAGCTAGGAGGGCTTAGGAGATGTGAGATATCAATAGGGTTAGATGAGAGCAGTGCTCTGTAGAGACATGCCGCTTGAAATATATCACCTGCTTCTTATAGATAAGGATATTTATCAACAGCCAAAGGAAAAGGCAGATGGGGAAGAAACTGAGGCATCGACGGCCACTCCATTTAAGATTACACATCCTAGGGCATAGACAAAGCCTTTGTCCGTATACCATTGACCCATAGAGTGTTCCCCTGGACCTGGACATTTTTTACCCACAGCAGAAAACCCATTATAGAAATATAGATGAAGATTTTATGTACCATTTGAGTACTTTCAGCGCATTACTGATTTGTGGCTGGATTCTGCCAAGAGAGGGGATGTAAAGTAAGTGAAGTGTGACACAGAGCCATTTTGAGAGAATAAATCAAATCTTAATAAAAGGCAGTCTCTCTGAGTGGACACCAGGGGTCTCTCGCCCCTGCCCCTGTTGTTAAGTACCCCCCTAAACCCTTTGTCGTTTAAATTATACTGTATATAACTACTTGAGTGCAGTGTATCAACAAGGGGCTGTCCGCGTGCCCTTTTGATGCTTTTATGCCCTTTTATAACTCTCTGACTGAGAAGACTTATCGTGTGCCTAGCTCCATATAGTAATGCTTACTTTTTCTTCCCATTTTTTTTCCGGAAATAAAGTCAATGACCTAGTGCTAAATGGACTAGGAGCTCTCAACACCTATGTCCAATATTGTCTCACTTTATTGGCACAGGGCTTCATTGATTTAAAAAGTACTAAGCCCTCCCGCCTAGTGGACCATCAACGAACAACTGCAGAGCAAAAAGAAAAATGTCTTCTAACTTATCATATTCAATAATATCCTAGAGCGTTTGTAGTCGGCTGCAGTTTTTTTTCTTTCTTTTTTTCTTTCTCACTCTCCAAACAATATTGGCTTTCAAGTATGTGGGCACTTATGAAAGGTCATCCTAAGTGTAAATTGTCAATACTGGATCAATTTTCGAGGGGCAAATATGCTTTGGAGGCCCCATAATGGAAGGTTTCATCTTATTTCTTACCCAGGGCGCACATCCACACAATAAGATTGATATCATTCATTGTTTGATGAATTCCTAATGGACCTATAAACTTGCAGAGCTTTAAAGCCAAAGGAATGCCAGTGAAAGCCAAATGGAGGGAAAAGGCATTTGGTCCATCCCACCGACTGAAAAATTGCCCTCATATAATTTCAATGGAATCTCGCCATCATGCTTTGTGTTGAAGGATGGGCAACTTGGTGTCAGTTGAATTAAAGCTTATTTATCGCTCATTAGGCATACAGCAGGGCCAACTGATGATCATCTAGAGAGCAAATAATGTGCAGTGAAATAGGATACCACCCTGCATGGTTATGTGTTCCACTGCCAGAAAGAAATACTTCTTCCTCTGCTGTCATACTGGGTTTTCTAACCTCCTTGATACGATGTGGCTTTTATTACAGTATAAGACATAATGCCCAGGCTTCTGTTTGCATTTAAAGTAGCAGTCACTATTTACAATGTGTCAGCCACATTAAAGTGGAATTAATATTTTACCTAACCCACTATGAGAACTTGATGTCTGTAGTAGGGAAGTGTAAGAAAGGAATGGCCGAGTGGCTGATGAGAGGTAATGCTGATACAGGTGAAGAGAGAATTGTTTCATATGTTCAATTCAATATCTATATTAACTAGATAAGGTGATCCTAGAGCAAGAATATGTACAGTATGTGATGCACTATAAGAAATGGCTGTGCTGATTTTGAGATTATTTGAAGATTAGCCAAATAAACAACCATTTGATTTAACATTTATATCAAAATGAATAATGCATGATTGGTTAACAAAGCAAGTGAAAATAGCACAAACTTCAAATTGATTGTTTGCTGTGATATAAAACAATAAGCAGGATTTACATACAATATATGTGTACGTTTTTTAATCACTATTAAATGAAAACACAAAATAAAAAAGAAATGCATTACGTAATACATACAGTATTATGAATTATACATAGACTTTAATTTAGAATGCAGAAAATCCAGAACATAATTGGTTACAAAACGAAACCAAGTTACTTTTCAAGTTTACTTTTCAAAACTGTGCTGCTTCATTTGAAGACTGTGTGAAACAAAATTAAGGTGAAAGGTGAATAATTTATGACAAGTGTTAGAACATCCTTATTTGCAATAATCTGCACACCCTTTAATTAAAACTGAGGAAAATATTGTTTTGCCGTTTGATAACAGCAGTTAGCTTTCAACACCTTTTGTAGGTTGTTTTAACAACCAAAATACTTTTTTACTGAACGTAAACTTCCAGTAAACCATCTAATTTAATATATTGTCAAAATATCAATGTTCTCATCATTATACATGCTCAAGTTTATATGCAGTCAGCTGCCCCCTCATTTGAAAACAGAAACAATTATATGTAATATGGAACTCAAAATATTTGTGAGACACAAAGACTGATCCCAAAGCAGTTTGGGCAGTAAAAGAAATAGGCTTGTTGAGACTATCAACGTCCGGTAAAAAATTAACGTTGCGATCTCATGTAGGGAAGAACGGGGTAATCTGAGCCACTTTTTACATTTGCTCCTCTCTAAGCGAGCTAAAATGATTTATCACTCAAATGTACACATTTCCCATTAATTCAGGATGTTTCCTAGAAGTGGGCATTAGCAGAATTTTTTTAAAGACAAAGGGCAGTGAAAATATGATTGTTTTAAAAAAAGTTGTCAAGTGGCTCACTTTACCCCAGCTGTGGGGTAAACTGATCCACTTACTTTTTCCACTCTGAAACTACCATAACAACACATATTGTAACAGTAAGAATCCTGAAAGCTAGCCACACCATTCCAGAACTAATGTCGGACTAGTAAAAGAATGATGGGGTTTGGTCAATTAAGCAAAGCAAATTTTCTAAACACTCGAAAGTAACTCTGAACAAAATCAAATACAACATATTATAATTCAAAAGGTTTTAATAAGATTCAAATGAAAGATAGAACCAGTTAGATTAGAACACAGTCTTGGGGTCAGAACACAGGACCCTTAGAGCCAGCTAGTGTCTGGGGGTCAAAGCATAGGAAAATCAGAACCAGCGAGAACAGCCTGGGACTCAGAACACAGGAGAAGACCCAACTAGATCATAACATCAGCCTGTCATACTCTACAACTAGGCCTATACTCTACATTCCAGCCCTGAAGGTTACAGGGAAAGATGAGAAGGTGCTCTTTCCGTGTGGTTGCCCCAGGTCGTCTTCCTGGTGTATTTCCTTGGCATGATGGCTTTTCTACAATGTGTATGACATTAAAATAAGACATATGTCATGTAATATTATATTAAAATATGTTTAAGACTAAACTTAACTTGTGCCTCATGGTGGGGGAAAGTGAGACACTTTCCCCCACATCATTTTGCTCACTTTCCCCCACCACCACAATTTGAGAAAAAACTACATCTCTTAGAATTTCAGGCTAATCTTCAGTTATCAGCATCTCATGGTTTCATATGTTGGTAGTTCATCAACACGTATGATAGAAGTTTTTCTACGTGAATACATTTGCTTTGGCACAACAGTTGATTAAGTTGACAGCAAGAAAATGTACTTTTACATGCAAAATACCTATTTTGGTGAAAAAAACATGCTTACCACAGCACCATGAGGTCCTCTCTTTCAGGGCCATGGGGAAATGAGAGGGGCTTGAAAACATATATCTCACATGACCACAAATGTTTTCCGTTGCCTAGATACAGGGGGTGGCTCACATTACCCGATGCCTCAGATTCCCCCGTTCTCCCCTATGTTGTGGTGGAAAGAGGTGTGTATTCTTGGTAAAGGAGGCTAGCATGGAATTTGGTGAAATGGAACGAATGAGTTAGTGTATTGTGCAGTGATGGAAAGATGTATCAATAGTCACAGCCATAAAGCGTTAAAGAGGGCAGGAGAGACTGACAGGGTTAAATGAAGGTAAAAAGCAGAATAATCTTATACTTATGCACGCGCACACACACATACACACACACACACACGCGCACACACACACACACACACACACACACACATGTACGCACACATGCACGCACACACACATGCACGCAGACAGACACACAGCAAAAATGCTCCATACACTCAGACACTCCCCCTCTAGTCAAGCGTGATTGTGCTTGACATTCTTCCATCACTAATGCTGACTGATGCCCATTTGCAAGGCTCTTCACATTTATTTATTTATCTGTTTATTTGTGTCAAGTTTATTTATTGATGGACCTGAAAGATATGATGGTAAATCTCCATCTCCATTTGCTCGTATAGGGAAGGAAGAAATAGAAAGCTGTAAGGGTGTGCATCAATTTCACATGAATGAACAAAAGACGTAGGGAGAAGAGAGTTCACCTTTTTTATTTAGATTCCAGCAGTTGAAAAAGCTATTCCTTTTCTGGTAATGGAAAAGTGATATGGTCCATTTAGTTACTTTAGCACTAATCCCAATGGTTTAGTCGCTTCTCTGTTTTTCTTCCCTTTTATCTCTTTGTCTTTTTTCCTTCGTTCTTTTGACTTCTATTTGGTTAGTGTCTGATGGAAGGATTTGAGTTGGGTCAGATTACTCCCTTGCCTGTATGAGGTTCCCCCTAGCTTCAGCAGCACTCCCAGCAACATGAAGTGCACACAGCACATTTCTGTTGTAGTTAACCACCAAATACCCATGAGGCCTTTAAGTGCATGCTTCATTTAATGCCCAGTGTTCACATCACCTCCTATTTTTGGATGAATCAATTTTCCTTTTTTTCGTTGGGTGGGTTTTTGGGAGATGGACTTGTATTAGATCATGGCTTTCCAGATTTGTTTTTGTTTAAGCTTTTAATAAGATTGCCCCTTGTTTGTGATTGTAACATAGGATGATGCAATTAGAGCGTAATGAGTGTGTATGTGTGTTTGTGTGTGTGTGTGTGTGTGTTTGTGTGTGTGTGTGTCTGTGTGTGTGTGTGTCTGTGTGTGTGTTTGTGTTTAATTGTTGTTTATTCTCACAATGACATATTTGCTGTTGTAAGCTGCTGAGGGAACAGCAATACTTAATTACCCACAAGTGTACCATTCGAGATCATTGGCTTTGGAAGCCAATATATCTGGCTAGAGGCTTGCCAGAGGACCTTTGGTCCACTCATGTGCTGTTGTGGTATAAAGAGAATGCTAGGTTGCTCAAGGTTTGTTGTTTTAACGCTATTAACTTAAGATTCCTGTACAACCACAACGCTCATTAATTCATTTCCAGAAATTGGATGCCTTAATGTATTACTTTGAGGAGGAACTACTTTAAGGGTAAATATTAGGTCAGCTGTTGCAAAATATGAATTCAACAGTGACGTGGACTAATACATCTGGGTTAAGGGGAAATAAACAGAGCTGGTGATTGACGGTATCAGTTGTGGATTGGGAGAAAATGTCTCTCTTTGAAGAAGCAAATGAAAAACACAGAGTAACCAAAAGGCATAGCTTTAGCCTGTTCACCTGTGCACCTAAGAGCAATTTGATTCCTCTACCGCACAAGTGGTAAGAAATAGGTTACAGAAGAGCTAGCTCCCTCTTCAGCAGGAGCTGATTGGCATGTGTGATTTTATGGAGACAGAGATTCTACCCAACAGCATCTGTGAGTTCATTTGAATTTATCCAAAACGCAAAACCCTCTGCTGACAAGATGGAGGGAAATAAACAAGAAAGGAACACAACAGCTTGTTATTCGTGAATTCCATAGATGACAATGTTACTCCCCTAAGAGATGACTAATATGTCAAGTTTAAAAATAGACAGTTTGCCACAGTTAGGACCTTGCGTGCGTGCGTGTGTGCGTGCGTGCGTGCGTGTAGATGTCTGTGTGGAGCATGCATAATTCTGTCTGACTCGATTGACTGCTTGTATATACGCAGAGGTGTATTATGTATGTGGTTTACGTGTGTCCACTGTATGTACAGAACTTTAGATGTGTGTGTTGCTCTGTGTCTATGTGTGCATTTGTACCGTATGTTAACCGACCTGGGTTGCCATGTAAAGTCCATAACCTGAAGTTACGGCGGCAGGATGGAAAGGACTTTTAGTGTAAAGCCAGCGGATGTTGCTGAGTTTGTAATACCTCCACCCTGAAGGCATGGCCGGCTAAGTAACACACTACATTACCTCAGCTATTATTTTTTCCCCCTTCACTCTAGATGAGTTTTTTTCAATGGTTCAGGTCACTATTTCCCCAGGGTAGATTAGGGTAGATGGGAGCTGTGATGTTCCTTAAGATTTTTAGAAAGTGAGGCAGCCAGCAGTGTGTATCTGTTTGTGTCCATTCGTTGTTGTTATTTGTCGTACAGTATATGTCTGTTTATGTTGTTTTTGCGAGGGTTGTTTATTTATGGGACTGTTCACTAGAGCTTAGTGTTCCTTTGGCAGGCCAGCGGTCGACCTGATTCCTGTGTCATGTGTGTGACTCACGCAGGTTAGCTTTTTAAGGAGACAGGGATGTCGGCGTGACAACTATAGCCACATATATGCTGCCCGAATCTTATGCCATGCGGACTCAAGCTGAGAGCATAGCTAGATATGCATGCACAATCACACGTCGCATACAACACACATGTCTAAATATGCTGCATTGGTTAAATATGGCATTCTATCATTGTAAATATTCAGCCACCATGCATTATGATTAGTGTGAGAGCATGTAAAATCATTTATGGTCTGCATTATTAAAGCCTTCCTACATGGAAGGGCTCTTTCTTCACTCCTCCTGATACCAACATTAATATGTTTATGGCGGTGGCGACAGTCTTGTCTGAGAAATTGATTTTTCTTTGCCAATTGTAAAAGTTTTATGACAGTCAATATGGCTGAAGAAGCAAGCCCCTCCATTATTTTTACTGGATCTACTGCTAGCTGAATAGATGGTTCCTGCTTATAAACCTTGAATAATTGAACAGGCAAATCAGTCAATGAGCGGGGGAGAGGCACGAGCTCTTGATGGCTTGATGGTCAGGATGACAGCTTGTGAAAGAAAAAGACAGCAGACTGATTAGCCAATGTGTCATAATGCTGCATCGCTGTCTGCGTGTGCACTATGCTCTCCAATCTCTTTTTTACCCTCTTCCTCTCACACATCCCTTTTCCTTCATTCTATTACTCTGCTTGCTCCCTTTCCTCTCCTCCCTGCCTCTCCTCCCCACCTCTATTTCTGTACTTGTCTATTAGTCCAATTTTTTTTACTTATTAACCACACTTGGCCCCATTCCTCACTATCGCCCTCTTCAACCCAAATGTCCTGTTTTTATTTTGAATGCTTTATTTTTACTCACATCATGTCTCCATTCATCCCAGTAACCCTGTGTCACTCCAGGCAGAATTATTACTCTTGGATAGAACACGGGCTCACTGGCGCCATACTCTCTGCTCTCTCTCTGCATTATCCATTTATGGAGTATCCCCTTTTGTGGCGAGCCATCTTCCTATAGTCCAATATAACGATAGGAGTCTTGGCGACCCTGTGCATTTGCACTGTAATATAAGACGTACTCATTAGTCCGAGGCTTGTGCTCCCTCTCATGTCCATTACATTAATTGCTACACATCACTGCTTGCCATACCCCCTCAGTATACTGTTACATTGCTGGCATCCTCTGCCCTGCATCACCTTACCCACCATCGCTTTAGACTTGGAAGGTGAGAAATCCAATTGAAATACTTTGTATCAAGATTTGGACAAGATGTTTTTTAGGTAAATAATCTGAAGGAGATAATATTATCAGTTTTTTGGTGTGTGTGTGTGTGTGTGTGTGTGTGTGTGTGTGTGTGTGTGTGTGTGTGTGTGTGTGTGTGTGTGTGTGTGTGTGTGTGTGTTTTTGCATGAATGGATGCCAATGAATGACAAAAAAAATAAGATTTTAGATCAAATAAATTGAAGCCAAGTGCCCTTCCACTGCACACTGTCCCTCTGTTGTCAGTCATCTCTCCTCATAATAGGGAAGCAGGCCGCTACCATAATTGCTTTGATGGTCCAGCCTGAACAAATCACTTCTGGGCATAAAGAGAAGCCTTGGAGATGGCAGCTAGAGAGAAAAGGTGCGAATGAATTAAAGCACTTTGTGTTCCTCTGGGGCATGTGGCCCAGATTTTTCTTAAAAAAAAAAGAAAAGAGGAGATGAGAGGAAGGAGTGTGTGTTGGGGGGGGGGGTTGTGGTGTGCCTCTTTCCTACCAAGAATAAATGGCAGTAAAAGCAATAATATACATCCAGCCTCTATTATGCCAAAATGGAGAGCTTTTTCAGCGAAGACACAATGGCACTGACATAGTTAACTGACAGGTAGAGAAAGGGGGACTTCACTGGAAATAATCTGATTTTGAACGGGGCTCTCTATCTATGGGTGAACCTCTGGTCAGGGCTTTTGTGGAAGAACAAAAGTATGTGGCCCTTTTGGAAGTAGATCTTTGAATGTTTCAGTAGAGCTGGGCTGAATGGGCCCATGTGTATGTCCCAAGGCCCCCATGCAACAGGCAGACGTCAGAAAGAGTCTGGTGCAGCACCAATCAGCTGCCTATTGACCAGACCATGTCATAGCCAGCTCTCTGGCCCTGCCTTTCTTCCTTCATCTTCTTCAACCTTGAACCAAACAGAACAATGTTTACTTCTTTTCTATTATAAATCACTTGTACTTTTGAAACATTTATTTATACACTACATAGACCGGAAATCAAAGTTGATAGTCTGCACGTTATAAAGGATCTTGTGGGACAACAACTCAGCTGTAGTAATCTCACTGTAGATTTTTTTTGCCAGAACAACAGAGGTGACAGAGAGAGAGTTAGAGGTATGGCTGGACAAGAAAGATATTAAGTAAGCTCAGTGTAATATATTTGTTCATAACTCAAGACGCTGTGTAACGTTCTTTTTCGAAAATTGCATTACGGTGCCAAACAGGGGTCGAGTTGATATAAGAACATTTTGGGAGTTTTCTGTTTTACGAACAGACGTGCACACAAATTTTTTATTCATCCACTTGGGTTGATTGAGGATGATTGCCTTCAGTTGATGGATGACAATAAAAGTTCAATTGTGACTAGAGTTGTTGTGCCCGTGACACAAAAGCAGTGGGGTCATTTGGCTAATCCTTCTACAACTCCACCAAAACCTGCAAGGGGTCACAAGGCTCCATGGGTGACTGCTACATCAATCTTTCCCAATGGCCTTGTGTCTTTTTTTTCCCATGAGCGGAAGGCACGCCCCTTGTTAGTTCCACCCTCCGTCCATCCATTTGCTTCTCTCAAAGTCACCCCACCATCCACAGCCTGCATCCCACCAGCTCCTCCTTTGCTATCCATCCAAATGGTTCAACCCCCTCTATGGAGGCTACGGCTTTTGTTTGTGGTTGACAGCCAATCCAATCCATTAGAAAACTCCAGGTGCAGCTCTATGAGAGGAATCATTTGTCCATAGAAATGCATATACGGGCTGATTGCATCAAACACATAACACTTAAAACTTTGGATATACAGTGAAAAGGACACACAGTACTAAACCTGTCAAATATGTGTGTCATCTGCCAAAAAATAATAAAAAAGAGATAATGAAAGTGGTGTATTTTTGACAGAAGTCAACTTCAATGCCTTACTCTCTGCGTTCATACATTTTCCTTTTGAATATCACGTTCTACATCACCCTATAAGGATGAGCGGTGGCTATAATTGCTTTTCTTAAAATCATTTTTCGCTGCTTTATTGTCGACAAGAGCACAGTTTTTCCTTGACAGCTTGAGTTAAGCACGTTCGTCTTATGCGCTCATTTGAAGAGAACAAGACAAAAATGAGGTTGAAGACATTCGCACGCAACAAAGACCAACCATTATCAGCGCCGACTAGCTCATTAAGGAGTCTCTCTGACTTGTTACTTGCCAAGGAGTGTGCATTGGGTCTGTAGCCATGTATCCAACCATGTGTTTCAGGGAAATGTCAAAGGCATTACTTCTGCCCTCCCTCCCATCCATAATTAACCTCCCACCATTCATAATTCAGATGTGTTCTTCACACATCTTCTGGTGATATGACATTATTTTTGCGGTGGCTAAACAGACATTGTGACGCCCCTTGGCGCATAGCTTTGTGTGTGTCTGCCTGACACACTTTTTTTCGACTGTTAAAGGCTCCACATCCCCAGCCACAAGTGCAAGGTGGAGGACAAAGCATGCTTCCCCTTTTCTTCCTTTGTCATTTTACAACTGCTGGATGGACATATCGGCTTAGCCTTTCAGTAAGAAGATTTATTTTTCTGTTATATACAGTATGTCATTGTTTTCAGATAGTATGTGACAAGAAAGCCATCTGCGCTTCCAGCTATACAGCCAAAATCATTACTGCGCT
This sequence comes from Ammodytes marinus, assembly GCF_949987685.1. NCBI lineage: Eukaryota > Metazoa > Chordata > Actinopteri > Uranoscopiformes > Ammodytidae > Ammodytes > Ammodytes marinus. The sequence continues at coordinate 16,630,425 of NC_137214.1, read as the reverse complement.
GGATGATAACATTCACCTTTGTAGCTACTAATAAAGTCCAAGCTACATCATTAACACATGCTAAAGAAATAATAGTGGTTATTATAAAGAGAGGAAACTAACATCAGTTTTTTTCTCTCTCTTCGAGGGCAAGGGTGCAGGAAATAGAGCCATGGAGTGAAAAAAGGTGATAGAGAAACGGAAGAGAGAAATGCATGTTGGCATCAGGTGTTGCAGCAATGTAATGAGAGCGAAGAGCAGAGACTTAGAAAGAGAGGGACGGAGAGAGAGAGAGAAAGAGAGAGAGAGGGGGGATAGGCATCCCATTGCCAAAGCAGCACTCAATATTGTGTCTAGTCCTGAAGGATGTGACATATTTCTCCAGTCTTTGTTGGCTTTTTTTAATCAGCTTACATATGTCCTGGATGAAAATTGAATTTGTCTGGAAGAGAGAGGAAGATACTATTGGCTCTACCGCTAGTTTCTTGATTGTGTTTGTGTCCGCACACTTGCTTTTGAATGTGTGTGTGTGTGTGTGTTTGTGTTTCCGTGTGTGTGTTTGTTTGTGCGTGCACATGGGTGCAAGCATTGTCCGCAACCAGAGCCAACCAATTCATAACAGCAATGGATTGTGTTTCTCCCATATATCATTGTCAATGCAGCTCACCTCTGCCCTGCCAGCTTATTTAATGGCCAAGGCCCCAACTCAAGAGTGCACAAAGGACCCTCGCTCCCTCTTTTCTACCCGTTTGCCCTCTGGCATTTGGAAGTGGGTTCGTATTGGTTATGTCTGAAACGGATCATTTATTATATACTGTATTATATTATTATAGGTGAGTGTCTCTGTTGAGTTTACATACTGTCGTGTACGTATATGTGAGATTACACATTGACGCAACCCACCTGTGATTCAACACATTACACATATCTCACCATATGCCTGTCTGTGCTGTTGACACAGCTCAGGATCACACCCTCAACTCTTCCTCTTGGCTTAAAGACGACTGCTGTATATGAAGGCACAATCCATTAATCTGTCCATCCACTGGGGAGGAGGGGGGGCCCCGGGGGGGGGGGGGGGGTTTGAACACAGTCTGTTTGAGCAGAGCTAGACTTTCCCTCTGAAGAGTTCATCCCTCACCAGTTTGCCATCTAATGGATAGCATCTTTTTTTTTTTTTTTTTTCAGCCCGGTGCAATCTTTTCCTGCAGTTATGATTGATCACAAATATCACACAGTATGTTCCTTGACTTGCAGCAGAGATTGTAAATAGGGGAGGTCTTGAGCTGCACAGTGAGCTGGAGTGAGTCAAATGTTCTCTGAAAAAGCACGAAGGCCCAAGATTATTCACTGTTTTCTCTCGCCCTGTTTTTTTGTTGGTAGAAATAGGGCATGTCAGGGGGATAAGGGCATGCACAAGATACAGTATATGGTATACGGTAATTTCTGCAGAAAACGTATAAATATAGAAAAGTATATAAATCACATTTATTACCATAGTAGACACACACAAGTTTCCCTCATACTGTCCATGCAATGTTGCAAAGTACTCTAGGTTCCATTTGCTAGTATAATACAACCTACAGAGTAGGTCACATTTGCTCACAAATAATGAACTACTGTACCTGCTCTTTTTTTTAGGTCACACCATTTGCATGGGGGCCATGTTTTTGGAGTGGAAGGTTATAAGGCATTCTTGATTCAGATGCAAATGGGACAGTTATCAGCAGCAAGGGCCTGATGAATAATGGGGATGTACAAAAACCCACGGCCCTGCATAAAGAAATGAAAGAGCGCCTCTTTTCTGCCCCACTGATTTCATTATAGACACTATTATTGGCTTAGAATTGCAACATCTATTATCTAGAGTCAGAATGTGACCATTTTTTCTGATGCGGACCGCCTTTTACGACTGTCGAACCTCATCAAATATTGCTGGCCCAGATAGGGGCAACAGGCACAATGTGGAGAGAGCTTTTCAGACGCTTATCAGTCAGATGTAGGAACTGTTCATTTCTCTTTAGCGTTGAGATGGAGCTCTGCCCCATTCGATAGTTACTCATGCTTCAAACTTTCCCTTTTTTCTATTTAAGATTTCAATACCGCACCCTGGTTTTCACCATTTTTGTGTTCTAACAAAAACGCCAATAGCTATATGAACACTATTTGTTTAATTATCTCATGTATGTAGTTTATGTGTAGAAGCTATTGTATATGGATATTTTGGTTTGTCCTGTTGGTCACTGAAACCTGCAATTATTTCAATAAATGTATTGCTATCATGCAGTTTGTATGGTAAGAATGTGGTGATATACTAAAACTGGTACAAAAATATTTGGTAGTGGATGAACAACAATGACAAGATATGAGCATCATTGTCCAATACCTACACTAGGTATTGGACTTCTGCTTTGCTGAGATAATCCATCCCACCTCACAGGTGTGCCACATCAAGATGCTGATCTGACATCATGATTAGTGCACAGGTGTGCCTTAGACTGTCCACAATAAAAGGCCACCCTGAAATGTGCAGTTTTGTCTCACAGCAAAATGCCACAGATGCCACAAGCATTGAGGGAGCGTGCAATTGGCATGCTGACAGCAGGAATGTCAACCAGATCTGTTGCTCGTTTATTGAATGTTCATTTCTCCACCATAAGCCATCTCCAAAGGCGTTTCAGAGAATATGGCAGTACATCCAACCGGCCTCACAACCGCAGACCACGTGTAACCACACCAGCCCAGGACCTCCACATCCAGCAGGTTCACCTCCAAGATCGTCTGAGACCAGCCACTGAGACAGCTGCTGAAACAATTGGTTTGCATAACCAAACAATTTCTGCACAAACTGTCAGAAACCGTCTCAGGGAAGCTCAACTGCATGCTCGTCGTCCTCATCGGGGTCTTGACCTGACTCCAGCTCGTCGCCGTAACAGACTTGAGTGGGCAAATGCTCACATTCGATGGCGTATGGCACGTTGGAGAGGTGTTCTCTTCACGGATGAATCTCGGTTTACATTGTTCAGGGCAGATGGTAGACAGCGTGTGTGGCGTTGTGTGGGTGAGCGCTTTGCTGATGTCAATGTTGTGGATCGAGTGGCCCATGGTGGTGGTGGGGTTATGGTATGGGCAGGCATCTGTTATGGACGAAGAACACAGGTACATTTTATTGATGGCATTTTGAATGCACAGAGATACCGTGATGAGATCCTGAGGCCCATTGGTGTGCCATACATCCATGAACATCACCTCACGTTTCAGCAAGATAATGCACGGCCCCATGTTGCAAGGATCTGTACACAATTCTTGGAAGCTGAAAATGTCCCAGTTCTTGCATGGCCAGCATACTCACCGGACATGTCACCCATTGAGCATGTTTGGGATGTGCTTGACCGGCGTATACGACAGCGTGCACCACTTCCCACTAATATCCAGCAACTTCGCATAGCCATTGAAGAGGAGTGGACCAACATTCCACAGGCCACAATTGACAATCTGATAAACTCTATGCGAAGAAGATGTGTTGCACTGCATGAGGCAAATGGTGGTCACACCAGATACTGACTGGTTCTGAGTCCCCAGACCCCCAATAAAGCAAAAAAATGCACATTTCAGAGTGGCCTTTTATTGTGGACAGTCTAAAGGCCTTTGCACACCGGGCGCGTTTTATTCGTGCGATTAATCCGTTTATTAACGAACGTATACAGAGTCAATACAAGCTTCCACACCAGCGCCGTCATTTCGCTTCGCGAATTTGCGTTTTTTATTTTTTCGAACTGAGTTCGATTTTTCTGGGACGTCGCTTCTAAAGTGGGACGCGACAAAATTCACATTTCAAAACATTCGCTTTTACGTTGCGTTTATTCGCGTTGCGCCCGGTGTGCAAAGGCCTTAAGGCACACCTGTGCACTAATCATGATGTCAGATCAGCATCTTGATGTGGCACACCTGTGAGGTGGGATGGATTATCTCAGCAAAGCAGAAGTGCTCACTATCACACATTTAGACAGATTTGTGAACAATGTTTGAGAGAAATGGTAATATTGTGTATCTGGAATGAATTTTAGATCTTTAAGTCCATCTCATGAAAAATGGGAGCAAAAACAAAAGTGTTGCGTTTATATTTTTGTTGAGTGTATATCCTATTTGAAGTGCTACCTGACAAGCTGAATTGCTCTTAAATTGCCTGTAATATGGGGACAAAAAGAAAGTGAAAAGTAGACCACTTAAAGAGGAGGGAGGATCTAAGAATAGAAGAGAGCCTGTGGCAGAGGGCAGAGGGAACAAGAAGGCAGAAGGATCGGCTTTGAATAAGAATCACTGACAAAGTGATAACACTGTAACTAACCTCTTGGGATGTGTAATGTGTGTCTTGATCCTAGCTAATGCTACCCTCTGACTTTCCCACACAATTCTCATATATTTACATCATGTCCTCATTTTCTGAGCGTTTTTATAGTGAATAATCACAAACGGGTTTCAGTTTAAGATGTCTGCCACATCATAGAGGTTATTAATACATTTTTGAGGCAAAATTCATACATGTTCATAGTGCTTACTTTTTTACAGACATACATGTAAACATCAAAATCAACAGTCTAAAAAGGGAGGCTCTCAAAATGAACATTCTGACACATACAGTACGTATTTGCTTTGATGACGTCCCAATTTCACATTATTTTTGCCAGTTCATTAGAAGCATAGATGTGTGCTTTTACTGTCAAAATCTAAATTCTTAGTATATGTGATTGTCTAAGGATTATAAGATAACAGACTAAAAGGTCTTGCCTTCCTTTATCCCAAATAAATGTCTTGTTATACCCCTAGAAGCATGTGATTAACAATACACCTTCAGCCTAATCCCTACATTACCCCACGGCGATTCTTATCTGTCTTGCAAGAATGTATTCAAAGGAAACAAAGTGGATAACAATATCTTTGCCAGCCACGGTGTCGGACAGGCACTTTTATCAGAGGGGCCCCTGCATGTTGAGAAGTTAAGTAAATTGGTTCTGCTGGTTCTGAAGCACAGTGCAGTTTACATACCTTCTAAAAGGCTTTACGACGCCTCTTGCCAACCGGGCTAGAAACATTATTTTCTTCACAAAAATATCTGGCTTTTGTGGTTAGATTATGTCTGTTTCTATTTCTGGGCTTGGTGTGTTGGGGCTCAATTTGCCAGGCCTTTCCACCTCTCAGAGCTTAGCCTTAATCTGCATTTAAACGGAGGGCCCGGAAAAAAAAGACAGCGGTGATTATCACAACGTTAAATGCTCAGAAAGACTTATTTTTATAATTTGCGTTTAACGTCTTTGACTCGTTTCAATATGTCATCTGGATGACAGTCAGAGGTTAGGTTGATTTGTTTTCTTCTTAAGAGGATAAACAAAAATAATATGAGAATATGAGGAGACAACGGCTTATTTTAGTGTCTGAGAATCCCCCTTTTATTTTTCAGGCTGCAAGGTTTCTTGGACAAGAGCATAATGCATTTGGGACAGTAGGTTAAACATGGTAACAGGATCATTTTAGAGGAGCCACAAAGGGGTTTTCGATTACCCGATCATGTTTTGTAATTGCAAACAAATTATGCAGCGGTGCATGTTTTTATAATGCAGTTTCTTGTTCCCTGTCACAGTTATGGGTCTTTTTCTACTTGTTAAAATGTTTGACCTTTTGGTACAATAATTAGATTCCTTCTGTGTTACCTTGTCCTCCTCACTTCCTCTTTCATTTACTGTCATATGTAAAAAGAAAAAAAAACTTTAGGCACCTTCTCCTAAGGCCACACACACACAGATACACACCAGCATCCCCTCTCTCTCCTTCTTCGCTTGGTCTTGCATGTATAGTGATTGGATGAATAAGTTGTGCCATCCCATATGGTGGGCTGTCCTCATGGATCTGATCACAGTCGTGAATGAAGGAGCCCTTGAGTCACCACCGGTTTGTTCTGCCGCACTTGTCACGCTTGGGCTGCCCCCCCCCCTTCCTCCGTCCATCTTGCAATGCCAGCCAACAGACGCCGTGCCTTTTAGACTCGCTCGCCCTGTCGTTCACTGTCTCCCTCTCTCATGCACATCATAACAGCAATCTCTCTCGCGTCGCCCCTTCATGCTCTTTCTTCTACTTCCTCCCTCTGTCACTCTCTCTTTCTCTCTTTTTCTCTCTCCTTCCCTTCCCTTCCCTTTCTTTCTCTCTCTCTCTCTCTATCTCTCTCTCTCTACTTCACCTCCCTAGATGAGGTAAAGTCTGCCCCCCCCCCCCCTGTTCTCTAACAAGTCTAAACGCCAGTATGTGTTGTTCCCCAAGCAGTGCACTTCCTTCACACTCAGTGCCAACATCATTGTCATTTATAAACATTTTATACCAGCTCTGTAGGGTAATGGCTAATTTCTCCCTCCACACGGCTACATCATTAAAAGTTTATTTTCTGTCACAATGTATACTGATCAAATTAGCTGCAGCGACTTGGACAACTTTGGTTCACCTCGGCATGTGTCTAAGCCGCTCCCGTCCTGACGCATCCGTGCTTATATTTTTAATCAGTATACAGATGTTCATGTGTTGGCTTTAAAAGAGCTACTTTCATTTTAAGTAAACATAATAGTCATGGTTCAATAAGCAATAAAGCCTTCAAAAGATGTCTTGATTTTAGAAAGTTATATTTGGAAATGAATTATTGTGGTGATGATTTTCACAGCTGGTATTTCCTCAACCAACTCCATTATTTCACCATCAGGATACCTCAGTGGCCATTACTGTGACTAACAATATACTACTGCCATTCATCTCAAGTGCATGTTGTGGTAAATTAACTAAATACAATTTGAAAAAAATTCAACAACCCAGAATATATCACTTGATGTGAGGGGGGGGGGCATCACACTTTTAAGTTTTAGACAAGTTTGAAATATTTGAAGATGATTTAGAAACTGAAACATGACCAATGCTAGACCATTTGCATATTTTACTTTAGGGACGTTGCTGTTGTGTGTCTTTTATTAACACTAAAAGTGCTGCTTTGCACACTAAACTGCACACAAACAAACTTGTATTCCAGGCAGAAATGATTGATTGCAGGTTGAATATGGTGAGATGTATCAATGTGGATGTAGCTTGTGTGTGATGGTCAGCTACAGGAGGCCAGCCATCAAGCTACAAAGAAACTACTTGTGTTGTTCAATATTGGTGGAAATCGATGCACATTCAACTCATCGCTCCACACATGCTCGCTCGCTCTTTTGAGCGCTGGGTTTTAAAAATAGCCTCTCATTGAGACTTCTATTCACTATTGTTTCCTAATAACATTAAATAAGCCTTCTAATGTTGGCTAATTCACCATAACATTCTCTAGTTTAGTTATTTATGTTCCTTTTCTTCATCAGAAGTATTTTTCTGAAAAGGAAAATCAATACAATCCGACCTACTTTATTTTGTATTTTTTTCATCTGTTTGCATATACTCTTGTGTAATTGTCTACTTGTATCATGTCACCACAAAGACACTAATGGATGCTGGAGTGGCTGATCTCAGAAGCATATCGTCGCTGTCGAGTGACACTGCCAATATAGCGTTAGCGCTGTCTGAATTACTGCTCTCTGAGGTACTGGCTGCTTTACCGTCATTAGCACGGCCATTACATAGATTGGTGAAGGAAGGGTGCTGAGGCTCTGGCAGGGGACCAGCTGAGTTTTTCTCAGGCTGGCAGGCAGGGTCATTCAGGATGTGTAGTCTGCCTATGCCACACACACACACACACACACACACACACACACACACACACACACACACACACACACACACACACACACACACACACACACACACACATACACACATACACTCTCACACAGGTTGCAGCCGGAAGAAAACCTGTAGACTTGGTGTGTGTGTTTGTGTCCAAGTGCTCGTGTTATCACTGTGAAGACCCTCTGGATGATAAAGGAAAAAGCAGGAGTTGTTAATGTTACAAGAGAAGAGAAGTTGAGAAGTTGAGGTATTTCTGTGGTGAGGCTTACAGGTATCCAAATGTTAGGTTGTGGAATCTTGAACAGAAGATTAACCCACAATATTATGTTGGTCCTCACGCACATAGACATAGAGATGTCGGGGTGGGTGGGCACTGTAGGGAGGTCAGAGTTATAAGTCCAAAATCTGGCCTAGGGCGCCAAATGCCATGCCCGGAGGCCGCGTGTGCAATCAATGTAGTAAGACTGCTGCCACTTCTATCACATATCACTCAACCTTTCATGAAAGAATAGTGACCCACTCTTGCCGTCGTCTTCTGTTACACGATGCAAACACTCAGCTGGTAACGTGACCTCTGCCGATAACATTACTTTAGTTGGACGAAGGGGAAAAGGGACCTGCTAATTGAAGCCGTGTTCCATTCAAGAGCAGCGGGGATGACATTTCACTGAAGCTCAGCACAGTTATGAGTGATGACTTTAAGTACACCTATATGTGTTTGCCAAAGTGGCACGGAGCGAGAAAGATAAAGCAAGGCTCGGCTCAGCTCTGTATTTAGTCGATTACAGGGTGGATATGGGGAGTGAGCCAGCACTAAATCCATGCAAAGCTACATCAAGAACCGCAGGGTCGGAGTAGAGAGAGTAGTTCACCCTGCCAATAACATGCCATTTTCCACCACCAATAATGCAGGCTGAATTCGCCACTGAAGAGCATCCTGTGCAAATTGGACATGTGAGTGCTTTATAGCGTCATACCATGAATAATAGGATTTCTATTTATACCGCTCTCAGGTGTGATAATGGTGTTGAGTCTGTTAACATGGCGAACTGTGGATATGAGATGGACGGAATCAGGGGATTGTGGATTTAGACAATCATTTCCTTGAAAGTAAATGAGGATGTGTCTATACACATGTATGCATATGTACATGTTCAAACTTTCTTTTGTGTATGTATATGTGCGTATATGCGCATGTTTGTGAGTGTGCTACCTGGCTGTGTGTCGTCGGGGGCCACTGAGGAGGAGCATGTTAACCAGAGGAGCAGCCGGTCCAGCAGATGTTCCTATTCCCACTAGGCTTGTCACAAGTGGACCTTTACGTCTCTCCCTGCAGTACACACTGCCTCCCCAAAACACACACACACACACACACACACACACACACACACACACACACACATACACACACACACACACACACACACACACACATACACACACACACACACACACACACACACACACACACAGAATTTATTCAGCAGATTATACGTAGTACGTGCACACAACAACAGAGTATGGAAAGCTACAGTATGCTGTTGCGACTATAGATTGCAAACAATGTTGATCTTTGTTCGAAGGGGCACTCCAGTGAAGAACATGTAAAATCGCATGGCCTGAGCGATAAGCCTTTATCTTCCCACCAACGTTAGTTGAGATGGTGTCCTTGGCGAATCTAAAGTGTTTCAAGTGTAAGTCGTAAAAATTGTTCGACAGAGTATTTGTCAAGGTCAATTGCATTTTTCCCCTTCACAAGATATGTAAAGAATATTCCATGTTTGATTTGTAAGAGAGTTTCCAGTGATGAAAACTCTCTTACAAATCTGTGCACATAATAGTGTAGCACTTCTGACAATCAATTTCCAGTGCCATTTCCCAATATCAGTGGTTTATTTGCCTCCCTTTTGCTTGGTGTAGTGGACTCACTCTCATCTTCATATACTATGGTTGGGTGCTTTTTCATGGTGCCATGATCCTAGGTAGAGGACGTGGCCATTTGGAAATGTCATGAAAAAGGTCGAGACCATCATTGCGGCCCAGTTCAACAAGCTGATTTATGAGGTTCTAGCAAATGATATATAGTAAGGGGCTAGTGGAACAAGCAGGGCCCCTATAGGCACCCCAAAGGTCACCTAACTTAATTTCAATTAGACCTAGGGGAGGCCAGGAAGAAATGTCACTGGTAGAAAAGAGTGCCACGGAAAATTGGATTTACCTTTAATGACGTTGTGTTTACGGGGCATAAGATAGGGCTAATTACACTCAACAAAAATATAAACGCAACACTTTTGTTTTTGCTCCCATTTTTCATGAGATGGACTTAAAGATCTAAAATTCATTCCAGATACACAATATTACCATTTCTCTCAAACATTGTTCACAAATCCGTCTAAATGTGTGATAGTGAGCACTTCTGCTTTGCTGAGATAATCCATCCCACCTCACAGGTGTGCCACATCAAGATGCTGATCTGACATCATGATTAGTGCACAGGTGTGCCTTAGACTGTCCACAATAAAAGGCCACCCTGAAATGTGCAGTTTTGTCTCACAGCAAAATGCCACAGATGCCACAAGCATTGAGGGAGCGTGCAATTGGCATGCTGACAGCAGGAATGTCAACCAGATCTGTTGCTCGTGCATTAAATGTTCATTTCTCCACCATAAGCCGTCTCCAGCAACTTCGCACAGCCATTGAAGAGGAGTGGACCAACATTCCACAGGCCACAATTGACAATCTGATAAACTCTATGCGAAGAAGATGTGTTGCACTGCATGAGGCAAATGGTGGTCACACCAGATACTGACTGGTTCTGAGTCCCCAGACCCCCAATAAAGCAAAAAATTGCACATTTCAGAGTGGCCTTTTATTGTGGACAGTCTAAGGCACACCTGTGCACTAATCATGATGTCAGATCAGCATCTTGATGTGGCCTGTGAGGTGGGATGGATTATCTCAGCAAAGCAGAAGTGCTCACTATCACACATTTAGACAGATTTGTGAACAATGTTTGAGAGAAATGGTACAATTGTGTATCTGGAATGAATTTTAGATCTTTAAGTCCATCTCATGAAAAATGGGAGCAAAAACAAAAGTGTTGCGTTTATATTTTTGTTGAGTGTAGTTGAAAAGGTGGCTATGTTGGTGCAGTATTGATTGAAGAGTTGAGGAAAAGAATGTGCCAAATGAAATAATCGTTCTATTGGATTCGACACACTGCTATAGCACAATTGACGTATATTGTTTATTATTTACAAGAGGGTGAAAAAAAGTGCATGTCTCTGTGCTTCCTCCACTCCCTATCAATCACACTGAATGGTGCCTGCACCGGATCCCATCAATTACTGTGCTTTTCTGTTTGACAGAGGCAACACCAATTCTGATTAGCCAACAATTCTCCGGAAACAGCAGCATTGTAAAGAACAAACGGTTTGACATTTTAAATAATTTAAGTTCAAGTTTTACCACCAAGCCCCGACTCCCTTTAACCCACCTCCCTGTCACTACATATGTGTCAAAAGCAACCCCCGCACAAAACACTTCAAAATGAGTCACAAATTGCCAGCAAATGATTTCCTGCTCTGGGAGAATAACAGGGTCCCCACGCTGCCTTTGATTCAGGCTTCTTTTTTTTCTTCAAACCTCTTCTTTGTTTACCCATGCTGTCTAGCAGCGGCTCTTCTGGAATCCCTATTGATAGCTGTCTGACAGGGAGGCTGGGTGGCGAAGCAGCCCAGAGGGGGTACTGTGGTGTGTGCGCAGCTTGTGGTGGCTGTTCATGGTATAAATGTGTTAGCATGTGTATGGCACATGATGTATCTGAATGCACTTTCTTTGTATCATACTGTATGTGCCACCGTGTTTCATCTGAATCTGTGTGTGTGTGCGTGCGTGCGTGCGTGCGTGCGTGCGTGCGCGTGTGTCTTGTGAGGGTGATGATGTGGCATGGAGGTCACTTCTGTCAGATCCAACATCCCGGCCCATGCTGTGATGTGAAGGGCACTGTCAAGAGACAACCACGAGGTAGCACAGGTACAGCTGCCCTCAGTGCTCTTGCTCTTTTCCCCTTGAGGCACACACACACACACACACACACACACACACACACACACACACAAATAGGATAGGACCCAGACAAACACATTCAGGATTCCTGTAAACTGACACACGGCGATAAGGAAGATTCCCTAGGGTGAAAGCCCCAGGATTGTACAGTCCCCTTCAAAACAAACGCTACCGCCTTGTTGAGTATCTGTTCGCTGGTCATTAGCTATAATAAGTGACGCTTTGTGTTACCGTGAAGATATTTGGACAATATTTCTGGCGTAACTAGGAGGATAGCAGCTCATACAGAACATGTTTAGAGCCCCGTACTGAACTTTGGAGGAGTAAAGGTTATAAAAACAACAATAACCTGTGGGTGGAAAGGAAAGAAATTCCCAAAAAATATTTATACTGCAAGTTCGAACAGATGACCTCTTCGGAGTCCAGTTGTGTTTGTAAAACTTGAAAATCTGCCAAAAATATTTTGATAATATATAAAAAAGTTGACTTTCCAAGTGTGATTGGAATAATAAAACTTAAGGCATGGCAAGGTGCCATTATTTGTTTGCTCATCATTAAAGTGTTAGTACAGAAATAAAAGTAACATTGCAGTGAAAGAAATGAATAATTATTTGACTTAATTGAATTAAGTGAGAAACAGGAAAGACTTCAACCTTGATTTAAAAGAATGAAGAGTTTTAGCAGACCTGTAGTTTTGCTGGGAAATAAAACGCTGCTTCTCCTTCTTTCGTTTTGACTCTGGGGACAGAAAATAGAGCTGTCCTAGATGCACTGAGTGGTCCGGATGTTTCTTAAATTAACAGGAGGAACAGAAATTTATTTTGGCTGTAAACAAGCAGTATTTTTAATATATTTTGATCAATTATTTGATTGACAGAAAGTCGGTTTAACGTCACATCTGTAACAGTTTATTTCACATAGAATTAATAACTTTGCATGTTAAGAAAAACTCAAATCACAAATTGGTTTATTGAACAGTAGGAATGATGTGTATCTGTCTGTCTTTCTGACTGTTGTGGTGTGTGTCTACAAGTCTATCTCTCTCTCCACGTCTCTCTCTCTGTGGCTATTCTCCGGCTGTAGCCCTCCAGTGTACACTGTGTCCACACTGCAGGAGAGCCGCTCTGAAACTTTAATGCTAATTGATCCCAGTGAAGGAGTGTGGACACAGGTGTGTTGCCGCAGGCACTGGCTCTGACATGGATGCCAAGAGATTTGGGTAACTGAGGGGCTTATAGGGCAGAGCAGAAAGTGCCACTAGCCGGGGCACAAGTGACCCAGTTCCTTTCTAATCAGCCCAGGTGTGTGTGTGTGTGTGTGTGTGTGTGTGTGTGTGTGTGTGTGTGTGTGTGTGTGTGTGTGTGTGTGTGTGTGTGTGTGTGTGTGTGTGTGTGTGTGTGTGTGTGTGTGTGTGTGTGTGTGTGTGTGTGTGTGTGTGTGTGTGTGTGTGTGTGTGCAAGAGTGCGCATGTGCGTGCCTGTGTGCACATCAGTCACAGGGTGTAAAGGGTTGCAGAAACGGAATCTGAAACTAAACATAAATGCAGTGCATCCGTGTCTGCATTTAAATTTCACCTTAAGAACTATACAGATTCTCAGAAAAGGCATATTTGACTTGCACAATCAAAAAGCAACCATTTTTATTCAACAAAATATTTTGCAAATTTCAGCGCTACGGAAAACCACAACCGCAAGTACAAGTCCTAGAAAATATGCAGAAAAGGACCATAAGAAAAGAGGCAAGAGGATTCACAGTGTATAGTGCTCCTCTGTGTTCAGGCATGCACACGTTTCAGTTGTGTTCTATGTGTGTTAGCTTTTGCGCATGTATGTTAATCATGAGCCATTGAGCCCCAGTAAAAAACCTTCATCTAAATCAGACTCAAGCTGCTGTGTAACTTCCGGATTTTCGCTCTAAGCTTGCAGTCTTCATTGTGTGGATGTGGGTTGGCGGTGTTGCATGTGTCTCTGCGTGTGTGTGTGTGTGTGTGTTGGTCTGGATGGAAAAAGAGAGGTATCACTGCCAAGACGCAGGTGTGCAGATTAGGTGTGATCCCTTCTCAAATTCTCAGTGGCATATCTTATTTGATGGCTTTCCTGCCATGTAAATCTTATCAAAAAGCAGCTAACAATAGCAGCACGTTGACAGACGCCCAAGCATCTGGCGAGCCAGCGCTCTGAATGTTCACACTGCTGTGAACAACCTGTCCCCCGGAAAGAGAAGGAAAAGAACTGAGAAGGATAGTCAAGGAGTTTGTGTGCGCTTGCATGTGAGTGTTTGTGTTTTTTTTATCCGTCTGTGTCTTAAAGAGATGGGAGAGAGAAAAGAGGGAGAGGGGCTGGGAAAGTGCATGTTGATAGTCTCATAAATCATGGAACAGATAGTACTGTATCTTAAACAACGGTGAGCCTGGTGATGGTACGATGAGGATCTGAATGCGCCTCTGCTTCTCCTCTTTCAGCTACCTCCATTGACTTTGTCCCCTAGCTCACTCCTGCCCAAAGATGGAGAGAGATAGTGAGGAGAGAGGGAGGGAGGAGAGAAATAACTTTGGCCGGTACAAGGCCCCATTAAATTGTGATGAGTGGCCTCAGTGAGGGGCTCTGTGTACAGCACTTTATTCAGGAACGATCACTTATTTATAGGTGTTGGAATTGTGTTGTTTGCTTGTTTTATTGAAAACCTTGTGGGTAAAGTGGCGGCAGGCCGCCTGGCATGTGAGCGCCACATCTCTAGAGGGCTTCCCTGCAAAAAAAAAATCTTCCTCCTAGATGAATAAGTGAAGGAGACGGATACATTTTTCATTCACACGGAATCCATTGTCGCTTGAGATGTCGATGGGTATGTGTCATCAACCTGCAGGCTTTGAGAAAAAAATACATATATACACAACCTCCCTTTGACCCTAACATACATGCACACATATATGTACACGCTCATTATGTATATTCACAAAATCATACATGCATGCAGGAACAACCACATGCTTCATTCCAGGTTGTGGACACCATGGAGCTCAGATAGACAGTGACTGTCAGATGTTCTAAAGTAAGATAGATACATTAGTGTTGACTCCACCACATGGATGCAAGTGAGGTGATCAGTCAGAGCACACAGACACAAACCCGTTTATAAAGTTGATTAAATTGCTATCTTTCTACTATATTTCAGCTTTTTTGAATTGAATGAATGAGGTACAATACCTTTTCTTTTCCTTTCTTGTTTTTAAGAAATCAATAGCATTGTGGTGTTAATTTCAGTAAACAATGGTGAATTTCCAAATAATGTTTTTAAAGATAATTTGATTTAAAGCTCACAAGATATTATGTAACTTCTGCTTCTTTCTTTAGACGGCATGTGGATTTTTTTTCGTGTCTACCCTCTGTACTTAAAGTCATGTACACACAAAAACTCACGTTGACAGTCACACAGGCGATGCACAAGCGAAAACATGAAGGTAGCAAAGTGTAGCCCATAGCCGCAAAGGTTGTGGTGTTTTGTGTACATGAGGGAGCATCTTTTGGCATGAATGATTTATATTAAAAGAGAAAGTGAAAAGAGTTTTCTGGCAGCACAACCCCCCCCCCCATGTGAACAGAGGGGTGCATCTTCACATGGCCAAATGGGTCTGATGATGGTGATGGCATGGAGGAAAGAGCAAGGCATGCCTCGCTTTGCAAAGCCCTCTATGATCTCCCACCATCACTCTCCCTGCGCAATGGGACACATCAAACCGGGACTTAATAAATAAATAACACACAACACCATGTTTTATTTACTTGGGTAAGGCATCAGTGGTGAAGGGTCCTAGAGAATCCTGAGATTGGATTGCGGCCTGGATTGTTGCTGGAAAAAACTTGTAGCAGCTGTCTTACCAGTTGCAGCTTTTTCTTTTTTCGGAAGCCTTTATCGAACTGAGCCGTCAATTACAAAAAAAAAATAACTTTTGTTTCAACAATACAAACAGTAATGAAAAACACTCGACAGCATTTCTCCTCCTGGTGCTCTTGGATTGACAAAACAACTTCTTGTTATAGAACCACGACTGGTTTACTGATTCTCTTCACCCAAATCCCGCAATATTCCTAGAGACGGGGCTTTATCTATATAAATATCTATTTCTTTACAGTGAGGGAGTTGTGCTGCTGCCTTAGCATGGCACAAAAACAGATGTGTCTCCATAGCTTCTCGTGTGAATGCCAGATTTTTTTATAGGCTGACTTGTTTTATAAATATTTATTAATACTATCACCACAATGCCGAGATTCAGCTTCCCTGGTATTTTTCCCGCATTGCAAACGGATTAGTTTTGTGTGTGTGTGTGTGTGTGTGTGTGTGTGTGTGTGTGTGTGTGTGTGTGTGTGTGTGTGTGTGTGTGTGTGTGTGTGTGTGTGTGTGTGTGTGTGTGTGTGTGTGTGTGTGTGTGTGTGTGTGTGTGTGTGTGTGTGTGTGTGTGCGTGTGTGTGTGTGTTTGTCTGTGTGCTGTGTGCATGTGTCACCATGAGCGTGTGCACGCATGTGATGGTGTGCAATTGTGCACGCATGCTCCCAGACTTATTTGTGTTCCTAAGAATATGTGTCTGAGCATTATGCACCTGTGAGCGTGTGTTTTTTGTGCCATCTCGAGCGCACCGTGAAGGTGTCATTGTGGAGCCTAGGCCCTGTAAGCTGTCAGACAGTGAGAAATGCTGCACCTCTAAAGGGCATGCTTTCTGGGGCCTTTCCTGTCTATTATAAGCCCTGCAACACTCATCAAGGCTGTTGCAGTGCACCCCCATGTCCCTCAAGCAGCCACAGAGAAAAGCCACCTTTCTAACTAGGAGAGCCCTTGCCTCTAAACTTCACATACCCTTGTCTTTCATTTTGACATGATAAATGCAAGCAGCAGTAATGAGGCGTTGGGTTGTCAGGGCATCCATGTTGTTTTTTCCTCAAATCTGTGAAGAGGCATAGAATCCTATACCCTTTCCTCCATTTTGAGACACCCGTGATCCCAATTCGCTCAAAGCCACAGCTGCCTGCCAGTGCCTGGGGTTAACACTTCATGGGATCCATGCTTCACCTTGAGATTTGCACTCACCAATTGGAACTCCCATCCAATCTGAAAAACCTTTTGTGGGTGTAAGGAGGGATTTATAGGAAATGATACATTGCGCACATGGCCTTGTTGATAACACCAGCCGTACCTGAGCTGAGGGTGGTGCTAGCTCCACAGCTCAGATTGACGACACTGAGGGCTAGCCAAAGATTGAGATGTGTGGCAATCTCGCCATCTGTAACAGTCATGCCTGGCGTCGTCAGAAACAGATCGCCTCGATACGAGCCACATCAAATCTCCAGTTTGCCAAGCAAATAGAATAAAACAATCTATCGATCTTGCCCCACCTCCCTGTGTATCAACACAATCCATCTGTGTTTATCAGGCTATCTGGCTTCCTATCTTGTGTTGTCTGCAGGCAGGCAGGCCTTCTTTCCCTTTCTTCTCTTCTCTTCTGTTTTCCTTCCTTCCTCCCCCCCACATTTGTTCAGTGATCCATCAGCCTATTTACCTTATCATACTGCCAAACCATCCATTTACGCTCCCATCTGCCTGTCAAACTATATTTTAGCTTCCATTTGTCTAACTATCTCTCTGTTTATCCGTTCACCTGTCAATCATGCGACTTGGCTGCCGCAGGTACCTGCGTCTGGCTGTGTCTGACCCCGTCAGCTCGGAAGACCAGTTGATAAAGTAATTAGATTCCTATCAATACATCTAAAGTTTTACAATGCATTAACCACGGCACCCGTTTCATTATTGTAATTCAGTTACGCCACATTCTCGGTTGACATGAGGCTAAATATATATTGAAAGCTGTTATGAATTCTTAATGGTTAGAAGGATGACTTATTAAGATATGTGATTTGGTGTTAGTGCTAGATCTATTTCAGTTAGATATATAAAATATTAAAAGTCAAGAGTAAGACTTTCTTTTCTTTCCACACACACAACAAGTTTTTGCAGAATGTGATCTAGATAGTTCCCTACTACCACACATTCCAAACTGAAGCAGGTCACTGGCTTGGCTGGGTCCAGTTCAGCTCCAGCCTCAGTGGAGCAAGCCAGACACTGATGTCCATGTAGTCAGGGGGTCTGCTGGTCTGGCCCCCCCACAGAGGACCAATCAGACTTGTAGGCTCAGTGACTGACCACCCTAGGCAGCAGAGTGCCTTGGCCTGATCATCTCTCTCTCTCTCTCTCTCTCTCTCTCTCTCTCTCTCTCTCTCTCTCTCTCTCTCTCTCTCTCTCTCTCTCTCTCTCTCTCTCTCCCTCCCTCCCCTGGTTCAGGCCTGTGAAATCCCGGTCCCTGCTTATAGGCCCCATCTGTGCTCTCAGTGGCTCCCATATGCCTCGTGGTCATAATTCGCAGGCTGCTGGTGAAGCCTCAAATCAGAAACTTCAGTCTGGTGTGCACATTCTGACACTATTGCAAGTCAATACTTGAGTAATTTAGTCCATTAGAGTATTGTCTGCCACTATTTTTGATTATATCCGATTAATAGTTTGTCATTTAAAAAAGAAATATGATCCCGGGTTGTCAAATGTGAAAATGTGATGCTTTTACTATCCTTTGAATTTAAAAAAAAGATTTTGTTTACTCAAACTTGTGAGCTACATAGTATACTTTGGTGTTGTTGGGATAAGTAGGGAGCTAATGTCAAAGCAAAGTAAACTCAAAAAGCAGGCAAGCAGGTGGGAAATGCTTAGCGGTTTCAGGAATTTACTCTGGAGGATGTTTGTTTTCTTTCGTGGGTATACTTAGGTTGAAGCTTACCTCCTGAAAATTTGACTGCTGTGAGGACAATCATGAATGGGAGTTTTGCCTCAGGCACTGATCGATTGCAAAAGTGTTTTCATATAACTGTTCATTTGTGCTGTGTGCGCCTCTGCTGCATCCCAGAATGCCAAGAGGCATTGTTCCGTGACTGAGGAATCAAGTCTAGTAGAGATATTTTAAGGAGATTTCTGAACCTTCGGGACTGCTGTGAGAAATCTGTGCTACCGCTATAGTCTGTCAGGCTCTTTGTTTTCAATCAAACATTGAACACATTTTAGCCCGGCTTCAAAGAGAATGATGGAATTTTTTTTGCACTCATAGATTCACGCAGGGCTTCAAGTGCATATTGTACATTCACAGAAACACTCTCTCCTGCTGTTTTGTCCCTGTAAAGACCTGTCAAAAGCTTCCTACTGAATAGATGAACGAGTACTTTTCTTCTCTCTGTAAGTAAACATTTATTTATGAACATGTGCAGTGATTTCCTACTCTCCTGAAAGATATTTTTCAGGAGGCATTACTCCTCGGAACAACCTCCTTTCAGTAGGGTTGTGAAAGTGTAGCAAGTGAATGTGTGCACATTATGTGTGTGTGTGTGTGTGTGTGTGTGTGTGTGGACGCATGTCACAGAAATAGGCTGCAGTATTCCTGACAGAAAGTGCACTACGAGGAGAGAGCAAGTTGCAAATAGCGGGGCTGAAAGTTGTAAGCATGGCGATAAAAAGAAAATCTGCCCTGATGCCATTTTTTGATTGACAGCGCACAGCCAAGTTTTTTTTTTGTCAAAGGGACTTTGATAGGGAGTCACGATAAAATAAAGAATGGCTGTATTGACTATCTGGGTCAGTCACCAGTATAGCATGAACATGCACCGCAACCCTCTGAGATAGAGTGGTGATAGAGCCATGGAAAGATTAACCGAATCCCTGTGCCGTCAAGAGCAATTGCATGTGTTATGACCACCGTGCTCTCTGCAAACCTCTCCTCGTTACCGTTTATCTCAACAGACTGTCAGTTAAACTCACTCTGCCTCCAAATCCCGTATACAAACTGTCAAGCAGGAATTGGAACTTGTATACACACACGGGCCTTAATCTGAATACTATGAGATGTATGCATTTGTGTCCATTTCAAGTTGAATCGAGTTGTGTTCAGATCTGCTTTCTGTGTTCCTGTTCAAATCACGAGTGGCCGATTTCTTCCAGTAAACATTGGAGTGTATGTCAGTATTGAGGGCAATTGAGAAAAAAAAGGAAAAGTAGCAGAGGGCGAAAAGAGAAGAAATATTGAAAAAGAGAAAAGGCGGGAAAGGGAGAAACAAAGAAATGAGAAACAGAGAGTGGGGGACTTTCAGTATCTTGCCTCAGCATGTTTATCCAGGCCTGTCTTGGGCATTTCCCTTCTGTCATGCCGTTCTGATCGCCTGTGCCTGCCGTTGGCGTGCTGCTGAGAAAAACACCAAAACACATCAAGCACCAAATAGCAACCCCCTTTGTTCTATGATCCCCTGACATTTTTACACACCCGTTAGTCCATTTTAGGTGATCCATCTTTAAGGAAAAAAAGATTTAAACATTGACATGGAAGTAGTAATACAATGTGGTATGAGCATCATAGAGGCATCATTGTGACCACAACAGATTGGCTATCTACAAGTATAAGTATGTAGAGCATAGTCAAATATGATTGGAAGTAACATGCTTATTACCCAGGGGATTTGTTAAAGTCATTCTTAGACACAATAAATGAAGCCGCTGTTGAAGCAGAATGAGACAGTGACGCTATTATCAGTATAGTAAATTAGATTAAACCTACAATATGATCATGGAGTCAGCTAGTCTACCAAAACAATAATACATCAGTGGAAACATTGACATGGTCTGTGTGTATGTCATTTTGTTTAACAAAGGAAAACTTAGGTAAAATGGCACATTTTTGTTGAACACAGTTTTTACACACGTCTCCCTTGTGAGAACAATCACAAGGCATCAATAATGTATAGTAATGGTAATACATTTATGTAAACAGCATAATTTAAAATATTTCCCTATTTTTTGTGGGACACCATCTTATGATTAGGGAGTATATTTTAAACATTAATGCATTTAATAGATTGAAATGTCAGTTACAAAAATCACAAAAAAATATTAGAATTTTTAATTACCTTTAAAAATGCAACCATTACATTACTTTTTTTGTTTAGTTTTTCTGTCCGTTTAGTTTTTACTCTTTAGGGAAACCCACAAAATCTTATTTTTGTTCCTCTTTAGCTTTTTTCAACAAAAGCAAGATGGCTGATGCAAACTGGGATAAATGGTCTCTTCTTGCAGCAGGATAAAAACTTTTTTTTTTAAAGAGTGGAAAATTGGTTCAATTACATTTGCTCGTCTTTGGCAACCTAAATAGTCTCCTGGGTAAAGAAAGAGAAAAAAAATAAAAAAAACATGCCAAACTCATAATGCAGTATCATTTAATCCTTTTAATCTTCTGCCGTGCATCGGCTTGTATATGTTTCAGCTGCTTGTTATAGATCAATGACTGACTCTGAACATCAGATAAGAAAGGGTCAACAAAGCTCTCTTTCCCATTTCACTCCCCATCCCCCTTTTTTTCTATTTACCAGCTCCCCACAACTGAACTCATCTTTTCTTCAGCTGCTCTATTTTCTCCCCTCCCCATCCCTTGCTCCTTGTTTGGGGTGATTACTCTTTCCCGTGAACGAGTGGCGGTGTTTGCCAGGGACTGTAGTTTTGCGATACCCGGCCCATAACTTTAACAGAAGGGAAGAAATAGCTTCTCTACCTCTGCATCCCATTTTATACAGCGTATCTTGTTTCTGTGTGGGGAGTTCCATTACTCTGTAGCTTTGGAGGCTGGTAGTAGGTGGAAGGGGGGGGTGGGGGGGTTAGTGGAGGTGGAGAAGATGAAAAGAGGTGATAGAAGGTGTGTGTGGCGGTTGCCTGTTGCCAGTTCTGCAATCGCTCTCCCCCTTTCCACAGAGAAAGCCCACGTGTTGACGACACGCAGCGAGCGTAGAATGTAATCACCTTTTATTATGTCTCATCTCATCAGTATATGAAATCAAGAGCGTCTTGAGGAGAGAATTAGACAAAATGCAGAGGACCTGTCAGAGGATATCATGTCATTCTTCACTTTGTTTAGCACACAAACTGACGGTGAACGCATGATTTGCTAGATTAGTGTACATTAGACTCAGGCAGCCCGCTGGTCCTGCCTTATACGAAGCTTCCTGTTTTGCCTTTTGTGCAGCTATTTACACACATGATTGGTGATTACGTGAACCTGACCTTGTTATCGTGGCCTTGATGAATGTGAGCCCCGTGTTTATATGTAGGCACAGACTCTTGATTCTTTCCAGACATAGATATTTAACTAACGCATGGCATAATCCCTTCAAAAGGGCATCCTGTTTGTGTACCGGCCCAACTCAAAGGTATAATTCCTCAAAGGATCCCCAGGCTGAAAAAAAAAGTTTGATGGATGACGGGCAGCTTTTTCCGTCGTTTTGCGGATCATAAAGCCTTATCATGATGTAATCCCGTGTAATTAGCCAAAGATGACAGTAACACAAAAGTCATTAAGATATTTAATCTATTTAGGTGGGTAACCACTAGGGGAAAACAGCGACTCTATCGTCTATCATAACACAAAATGACATCTCACTGGAGGCCCACCAAGCAGTCAGGAGAAGGTTGAAGTTGACTGCTGCGCCGGCTTAAGGCCTTTTACTTTAGCTGTTTAACAATCTTGGCGTCCTCTCCTCCTCCTATTACCCTTGTCTTATTCAGAGCCGCTCCCTTGTGGCAGGGATCATCATGATAAACACACGCAAGGAAATGCTTGTGTGTGTTAAAAACAGAGGAAGGGAGTGTGTGTGTGTGTGTGTGTGTGTGTGTGTGTGTGTGTGTGTGTGTGTGTGTGTGTGTGTGTGTGTGTGTGTGTGTGTGTGTGTGTGTGTGTGTGTGTGTGTGTGTGTGTGTGATTTCCTCAAATCAATGCACATGCTACAGTTCTCTGTGTCCTGCTCGAACACTTAAGCCACAATGTATTTCCTTTTGTCTCTGTGTATGTGTGTGTGTCCTTGTGTGTGTGCTTACATGCATGCTGTGTGTGTGTGTGTGTGTGTGTGTGTGTGTGTGTGTGTGTGTGTGTGTGTGTGTGTGTGTGTGTGTGTGTGTGTGTGTGTGTGTGTGTGTGTGTGTGTGTGTGTGTGTGTGTGTGTGTGTGTGTGCGCGCGCGCAAGAGAGAAAGAGAGAGAAGACTTTGTGTGTCAGTGACTTCCCCCTCCATCTGCCCAACCTCATTGAGATCCCCAGTGCATTTAGTAACATTTTGAGAAACGTTGCCAGCCAGCATTTAATTAAGTTCCGGTATGCCAACATCTCCCTGCTGTAACATTGAATACCTGCTCTTCTTTTGTCAATTTCTTCTCTTGTTCTTGTGCTCCTCTGCGTCTTGCCAACTGTAACTCGGAAAGATGGCGCCTCTGGGAGCAGCAGGTAAAAGAAGCCATCAAAACCAATGCGGTAGTAGAAAGAGTGGCAATCGGTTGCTCCAAAAAAATAAAAATATAAAAGACATGGAGTTTGTCTTTTGTGATAATCTCTCCCCCTTTCCCCCCACACCAATCTCAATTTGTTTCACTCTGTGTCTGCATGTCTGTATGTGTGCTTGAAGCCCGCAGTCAATTCAACAGAGGCTGCTAGTAATGTTTCTCTCTCCCAGTAGAAAATGGCTGCTGTTTGTTCAATTGTTGTGATAGATTGATGCAAGGTTGGGAATGGATTGGCTTTTAAGCACCTGAAGAAAAGGAACAGAAAAGTCTTTATGAGAAGCTCAATAGCTCCAATTTTTGAGGGTTCCTCTGATGGGATATACATTTGCCTGGATTTTTCCCTTTTCTCCCTTATTTTGCTAACGTTTTGACGAAAAGCTTTGCCAGCAACTGAGCAAGGTGCAATTACTGTCCAAAGGGTCTTTTTTTCTTTTCTTCTTCTTCTTCTTCTTCTCAATATTATATTCCATTCTATTCATTTTTCTTGTAGGGTTTTAACAAGCGGTTAGATTTATTGTCTGCATTGTGTTCTGTTAACCCATACACAATGGCTGTCTCTTATAAGACAAAGCTATATCAGGTTAGGGGCTCTTGTTGGAAGTGCACATTATCAATACACTTGTACTGTTGTGATAGCTCGGGATTGGACCCAAATGCAAACAGATACCCAGGTAGACAGTTTAGAACAATTTCAGGCAGGGATCTGTAACAGGCTGGCAGGACACCGGATGGCTGAATGGCGTGGCGAGCAGAGGCAAGTGGATATCCGGAACCCGCATGCAGGCGAGCAGGAAAGGTGAACAGCGGAGAAAACTGGCACGGAAGAAAAGAGGAGCAGAGTTACAACTAACTCCAACTGAGACTTAGAAAGAAACCAACAAACATACAGTAGATACTCCTGATCTCGGGTAATTTACCGCTCTGGTACGTAGTATACTCTGGCGCCGAATGACTGGAGTCCACAGGCTTAAGTAGAGAGGTCTGATTAGCCAACGATCCACACCTGGAGCAGTCTGCCCCGGAGTGCCGCCACGCCCAGATGCAAACAGGGAGACAGACAAATGGAATAACAAGAGGGAGAGACAGACAAGGGAAAACATACAACACATACAGAGGAGAAGGAGAGGCTGCCGAGCCGTGAGGCATGACATGTACTTTGAATCAATACCAAGGTGTAAGTGCACTTTATGGGTGAAGAGAGCTGATAGAAAGTTGTAATCTGACAAATAAAATATAAGGAATTATGGTTAACTCTTCATGAAATCACTTGATACAAACCAAAGAGCCAGAAACATCTTTTAAAGATTGGTTTTGATGGCTGGTATTCTTTGTATTTAATGTGTGGTATGATGTGATAT
Source organism: Ammodytes marinus (assembly GCF_949987685.1). Taxonomy (NCBI): domain Eukaryota; kingdom Metazoa; phylum Chordata; class Actinopteri; order Uranoscopiformes; family Ammodytidae; genus Ammodytes; species Ammodytes marinus. The sequence goes on along the minus strand of NC_137214.1, from coordinate 16,605,874 downwards.
ATACAGTATAAACCGATGGAGCTCAAACTTTTTTTAAATTATTTTATAGCCGTCCCGAGACAAATGTGCAACATCACAATTCTCTTCCTGAGATCATATGAGATTTTCTTTCCCTTTTGGCACGTCTGACCTGTATGGGTTCAGTTTGGTGGGCCTAAATTGACCTGGTTTTATCTCTGTTTTATCTAGTGCCGCCCAATGTCTTCCCTAAAGATCTCACATTACATTGTTCCATTTCATCACTCAATTTAGCCCATCTGATTGTTTTTACCTGCTCGATTTAAGCAATGCAGCTCAGGGTTCACAAACTTTTGCACATACAAAATTTGGCAAATTATTTGCTTTATTTGTTTTAAAAAATGATTTCCAGAAAATAAAAATGTTGAATTGATAAACAAACATCTGTTATTTCATATGGAAAATACTGGTATTGATAAAAAACCACCTGCAGTGGTCATTTTATACATCTGTTGGTGGCTTGTTCCAGTTTGACTGCTATAATATAACTCGTCCCCGCAATTCATCTATAGACTTCCTTTGTTTAGTCTTCTCTTTGATACTCTCCGCTGTATTTCCCCGTGTCCTATTAGCAGTAATAAATTTAGCCTAAGATGACCTTACATTATACACAAAGGATCTGTATTTTCTCTTCTCTTCTTTTTCTTTTATGCTCCTCCTGATAGACTGAGGGTTAAAGGAGGGCTCTTTACCCAGAACATTTTTGCCGCAATCAGGCTTGCAAATGATTGGCATGGATAGAATGTGTATAGCCAAATTATTTTTTTTCTATTTGTTCCCTGTTTTTTTTGTTTCTATGTGTTCCATGGATGTGTGTTTGAAAGGAGGGATATTGTACCTACGTATGACCAGTTTACAGACTCAAGCTCAACCTGTGGCCATAACCATGACTGCTAATTGGAGTAGTGAGGATGTTTCTGGTGGCGCAGTTCTCTGCCCGAACATTCTATAAAAACAATGACTATTTATGCAGATAATTAAATACAGCCACGCCCGCAAGATCCTATCAAACAGTCTGGATAGTAAAAAATCATTTTCTTCATAACTTCTATTATATTTATGAACTTTTGTTTTCAATCAGAGTTTTCTAAAAGCTTATTCACACACCCAATGTTGATAACATACATATATTGTTTAGTTCTTTTAATTTATTTTAGACCAGGTTTCCAGTGGCTTTAATGATCCCCTACTGTATGTGAACATGCGTTTCACTGAAAAGAGAATACAGAACCTTTTGTCCTTTTTTAACACGTCGATATGTCCTCCTTGAGCTCTTTCTTTTCCTTCCCTTCCTCCTCATCCCTCCCTCCTCCTGTGCACCATCTGCATGATGCTATGTATCCAATCGTAAGGTGTGCGCTCCATTCTCTTACTGTCATGGTATGGAGTTCCGCGTTTGTGTACACGTGTTGACACACAGCCATCACTGTCACTCTCAGCTCATTACCTGACATGATGGATGGAGTGAGTGGCGTTAAACAACGGCCAGCCCGGGACGCCAGCCACCCTACAGCTGGCACTGAGTAATGGGCATGGTGGTGGCTGCCACGCTCGGAAACACCCGGGAGATCCTGTGTGGGTGTGCCTGCAGTCATCGCCATGGCTACGCTTCCTTGTTCAGCCCCACCTGCCACCTGGCTGCCCAGCGGATGCCGTGGGCATTTCTGGGCAGACATGGTTGGATAGCATGGTGGTGGGGAGGGAGTGTTTGTATGACTCTGTCTGACTCAGACCTGGCAACTGATGAAAACCCAAAGTGATAGTGGCCCTGAGCGCAAGCGCCACAGTGAAACATTGAGTGCCACCAGTCACCAGGTGGTGTATAACAGCCACTTTACAGTTTTATTTTTTTACTTCTGGTTTTAATCGTATTTGCAGTTCTTCGGTTCATGTCAGAAATGTTATTTTTCTTATTAAAGATTTGTTTTGGGGTGTTTTCTCCTTTATTTAGATAGTTTGAGGCACATATTTGAAATGGGGAGAGAGATGGGGGGGGGGGGGACATGCAGTAAACAAACTGGGCCAGAGTTGAACCCCTTGATGGTACCCCAAATGATCAATCAAAGGTTGGAATCCTTACATGTTGTATAATTTCATCTTACAAACAATCGTTTTCAAATACTGTAGAACACAAACAAGTCTTGGAAGTCCTTGTTCATCTCCTTTGCTTTCTATATGTATAATACATATACTATGTCTTATAATCCGTGTGGGTGTGTGTGAGCGCGCGGCCGCATGTGTGAATTTTACCCAGTTGCCTGTGCATATGCTTAACCTGATGTGAGAGTCGTGGAGGGGCTGTGTTGAGTGCAAAGCCTGGATCAGCAGTTGAATGGTGTTACTATGACACCAGACACAAGCCCCCTCGACTCCAGCAGCTTCTTGTGTTTTCTCCCTTGCTCCCCTGCTGCTGCGCTCTCAATCCGCCCTGGATGTGCTTCACGTTGTTTCTCGTCTCCTCTCTCTCTCTCTCTTCTCTGCCTCCCTGACTTTCTCCATACACTTCTTTTCATTTAGTGGAGCGCCTGGTCATGCCAGTACGAATCAGTGTTACACTTTGTCTCGTAATACTTTCTTCAACTCATTCTCTCTATTTTCTCTTTGTTGTTGTTTTTCTCGCAAACAGACAACCGGCGCGCTGTCCTGGAAAGGTCTCGCTCACGCCACAACGCAAACCACCAAGCTCGATGATGGCCCATGCTGCGCCTACCGCAAGACGCTAGATACGTGCCAAAGAGGTGGAGACACGGATGACATCTGAAAGGAGGGCCGGAAGACCCCTCACTGTGGCACGCACAGGCGCACGCACACACACACACACACACACACACACACACACAGAACTATTCACCTACACACATGCATACACACAAACACACCAACTCACATACACACACACACAGCACCAAGTATGGAACAAAAAAATGCCTAACGAAGTTAAACAGAGCTGAACTGTAGATTTACAGTGCATCACACTCAGACTTAAGACGTGCTGTTGGTCTGACGCCTTACATATTTATTCAATCTTATCACATCACTCTTAATGTTCATGTCCTCTAACGACAGTGTAATCTATAAAAAAAAGGCTTTTGCTGTTAAAATGGAAGGATATCATCGATTGGAGATCCATTTTGATTATAGCAAGTCTTAGCCTTCTACTTATCACAATACCGCACTTCACATACAGTTTTGACAGTAGAACAGTCAATGTCTTGCAAAAAATACATTCTGCCAAAATGGACTGTCCCATGGTTTAAGCGCATCCTCCTGAAAGACAAACCACACACAGTACATCCGGCAAAGGGGCAGCAGGACAGCTGTCCCTTTTTAAATGGAAGACAGGGATTCAACACACTGAACTCTTTACCGATCAACTAACATCAACAGCGTTTTTACTAGCACATGTACAGAGTCCACATGAATCATTTGTTTTCATTTTATGTTCCACAAAAAAACTCAAGAGCTGCCTCCCCGTCCGTTACCATATCTCAGAGCATGTGACTCATGGATCTTGAAGCTGTAGTCTCCATTTTGACAAGATGTGTTGTTATCCAACCAATGCCTTGGGCTGCTGATCTCTGTCTCGATGTGGCTCTTGCTGTTAACGCGAGAGACTGACACATTTTTAAATGCATATAACGGCCTGGAGGAGCCAAGCTGACCGTTTGACCTTTCCTTCGGTCACACAGGTTTTCAGTGGGGTGGGAGGGGCTTGATTACACAAAGGTGCAACAATGTGTTTCATATTAATCTATTTTAATCTTTGTCATTTAATTATATGAAAGCTCTGAAAAAAAGAAGTCCAGAAATCATATGTCATGTGGTGGTCATATGAACACTTTTTGCTTAATGTTAATGAAAATGAATATAAACAGGGCTAAGCAGCTTACAAGCTCACAGCTGAGTATTCAGTGGATACAATTATATTGCAGCATCATTATTATTTTTCGTGGTAATGTGAAACACGACATATTGTATTCAGAAATTTTAAATTAATATGTTGGAATGAAAGCACTCAAGTCGATGGCTCAAACACTATTAGGACCACAGATTGTAACACGCTAACTAAAGGACCTGGTTTCTTGGTGTGGTCACAGCTAAATACTTAACATCTGTTTTCAGCAGCATCTCCCACTGGAGGACAATGTTCAGCAACAAACACCTGATGCTTGGTGTTCCAGTGCAAAATAGTCACAACTTTGCTGTAAGCTTTTGTTCCTCTGCTTTGCCCCCCAGACACACAGTTTTCTTCACGTGAACTATTTATTCATATATTCATGCCTTGGGCGGCCCTGTCCCCTCACTGGCCTAAACTGTAAGCAGATGCTACTAAAAAACAACCACTAAATCCACATGGAGAGAGGGCACGGCCAGAATAATCGACTAAGGGGGCACACAAGACAAGATGACGCTTGTCTTAGCAAGTGAGTCTCCTAAACACCCTCCAATTCCCCAGCACTAATGACATAAGTGACCCCTTTAACCAAAACACGCGTTAGTGTAGTTACCATAACTCTGCTCCCAGGCTTTGCGTGTGTGCGTGTGCGTGTGTGTGTGTGCGTGTGCGTGTGTATGTGCAGCATGCCAGCTCAGTAATCTGAACAGGAACCCAGGCAAAATAGGATTCTGTGTGCTTGACTCCTGGGCTGAAAAGATGGAGATTTTTTTTCATTTAAACAATCTGCCAGTGCAGCTTGTGATGTCTGTTTCATGATGCCTCCTCTTCCCCCAGCCTGCATGCTTCTAAAAATGCAATTTTACACATCATCTCGGCTCAAGGTGCATCCACAATGCTCCGTGGAAGTCTGCATATTTAAAAAGAGACACTAATTCTCCCCCTGCATATAAGGTTAGAGTCGTCGCACAGAGAAAGCATAGAGAATGAGGTTTCTGCTTAAGGGATTCTGCATAGGCAGGAGTTTTTAAGGATGTGTTGTATAAAGCGTAGAATAAAGATTCCTTTTTCCTAATCGCAACTAGCTGCTTGTGCTAAACACCACCACACCTCAAAGTGTATAGTTTGGAATAAGACCTTTTGCCCTGCTGATTGGATACCAAACAAGCCAAACAACCAGTGTTTTATGGTTTTCAATTACGATGTCTATTTCTTTTAACTCCACTAACTATTCCGATTATTGTTTTCACATGTGCCAACTTTTTGTTTAGTTTTGTGGAAAACACAGTTCTCCCCTTACCATGACAGAACTTTATTTTGTATATCAAAAGGGAATACAGGTTTCTATTTGTCAAATTTTTGAGAAACATTGTACAGACATAAAACAAAAACTTGATTTTATTTTATTTTAGCCATTGTTTAATACACATTGATCTAGAGATTTTGATGTGATTACAAAATGATAGTCATGTGGTGTTTCTTAGTCGAATCACTTAAACATCTTTTGTAAGATGTTATTTAAGGTTAAGTTAAAAAAATAAATAAAAAAAAACCTAAGTCATGGTGCCATTGTAGAACGTGACGAGCTAAAAGCTAGCGTGTTTGTAGAGCCATTGTAGAAGTTCCAAAACGTGCATCTTTTCCTTCAGTCATTATGTACACTTGAATGATGCAACAGCAAAAAACGAAAAGGAAAAAATAGTATTGTTAAATGGCTGTCATTCAATAGATCAGATAACCTGGAAAGTAAAGTGGCTAAGAAGGTTGAAGGTTGAAATCATTTTTCATTATAAAAGCAGCTCCATGCATCTCAGACGGATGCCAATAACAGGAGTAAAAAACATTCCTCATCATCTCTGTAAAGTGATGTGTTGTGTTTCTCCCTCATTCCATCTTTTAGGATAATCAGAATGACGTGTTTTTATAGAAACTAGCAGGAGAGTCTCGGGTGAAAGAGCCTGGACTGTTCCATCATTTTAGTGTGGAAAAAAAAGGTGCCCCTTTGTGTTTGGGCCGATCATCCCATTTTGTCTTTTAGCTTGTTACTAACAAACCCCCCCAACCCCTATGATAAATGATAGATTTGTGCTCATAGTAATTGTAATAACGAGGAGGCAGGGGTATGAAGGGTGATACCGAAATCTGTAAAAGGTGCCATTTTGCTGGTGAAAAGTTTGCACTGTAACTTAACACTTTAAGTGACTGTGCGCTTTACCTCACCAGATATTCTGCTCAGGCAGAAGAGGAAGAGCACTTGTTTGAATACGACATTGCCATGGAACAGAGTGAACTATTTTCAAAGTATTTATTCTGGTAAATAGTTCCAGCTGCCACATATCCAGTTCTTCCCTACTTTGTTTCGTGCTCTCTGTTGATTTGTGGAAGGCCAATCACGGCTGAATCAACAAACAAACCAAGCGCTTCGTAGCTGTTGACAAACCCTGTCCGACCGTGATGTGTTAAGATGCCGTATCCCTGCCTTCCCCTCCTTCTTGTTGTTGTCATTGAGTATGTTTTATTGTCTTAAGAAACATTTATATTTGTAACATGTTAAGCTTATTTGTATCCTTTAAAAAAACATGAAAAAAACGAAATGGTTATTCACACTGTCCTTCCATATAATCTGTATTGGAATATGATACTAAATAATAACCACTTTGTTATATAAACTGATTTCTGAAAGATGCTCTTGCCTTGTTTTGTTTTTTTGTCTTTATGATTTTACCTATTGACACATAAGAAGTATTACAATATTTATTATCAACCTTGGTTTTTTTTTTCTCCAAACACTGTGTTATGAAATGAAATCCTCAGTTTACTTTGTGGCAGGGCAGAAGATATCTGCCCCCACACTGATGTATGGACAGGGATTACAGAGAGCTCCAGGTGTTAGCAATATGATGAATGGGACAGCTCCCACCTATAAAAGCAACATATTTGGACCTTGGTGTCCCCACTGCTTTATCTCGCACAGTGTCAAAGGCAAAGTGATAACGCTGTCATGTCCAACGGCAGCTTAGGGAAATTACTACACAGTGGAGGGAAATACATAACCGGACAAATTGCCCTTTTTAATCATTTCTCAGACCTTAAAAATCTCCCCGGCGACTATACCATTCCCAGGTTTCAGGGACAAGGAAAAGACTGCGTATAGGAATTCAATCATTTGTTTATTATTTGATGTAGAGAAAAGGATTTAAAATGATAAACAGTGGATTTCATCTCTTGGAGTCATTCCAAAAGGTATTGTGCCTGATTCTGTTATAGAGTTTAAAGATAGTACATGGAGGAGCACATATTTATTTTTAGTGTAGCAAAATGTGTGAACATTAAAGTCTCGGTAGATGTGTGTGTGCACATTACTGGAGATCTATCTATCAATTTTATGAGTGTCAAATGACGGGCAGAGCTGTTCCTGTCTCAGCCCCTTATTGTTACATCATAACATAAAGGCTGACATGAGGAAGTAACCCCTTGGCCCAAAAATGCCCCAGCGTCACTCTCTGCCTTTGCACACACAGAGCTCTACTCTGTGAAATGTGGAGACTGCTCTTCTCTCCTCCCAGAGTGCACTGCAGACAGATGGAGATTCATCTCTCAACAAGCTGTGATCTGTGTTTAGAGATGTGTGCTGCAGAACACAACTCTAATTAGGTTTTATTGTTGATCTTGCGAGGTTAATTTGTACTTGGCTGCGAGTAAACATACTGAAAGAGGCCAACCTAGTTGCTTACAACAAGGCACCGGCAATGCTGCTTGAAGAAGAAGGGCGGCTTTTTCATCTTCTTGACTTCTCCAGGTGATTCAGAAAGATTATACCCTCCCCCCCTCCTTCTCCCATGCTATATTTGGTCCGTGTGTGGTGTAATTGCGTTTCGTGTCGAGCACGAGGGATCTGTCTTTGCTGGTATGGTAGAACTAGGAATGAGATACGGACATTGTGTTTCTTCTAATGAGCTTAGGGGTACCGTTGTGTGTGTACGTGGCAGGTATTATTTATTTATTTGATCCTGTGTTTTTTATTTTTAAAACCTCAAGGTAAGTAGCCCTGTGGCAGACTGAGAGATGAGCCGGGCCCACACAAGTTCCCTCTTTTCTCTCTCCCACCCTCTTTTCTTCACGCTATGCACAGTGCTGTTTTCTAATGCGCTCGGTGACAGATCCGTTGTCAGCCAGAGTACACCATAATTATCTTTCATTTTGCATTTCCACCTACTTGAGGAAAATGCAAACATTATGGAGATGAGACGAAGCAGACGGTATAACGATTCCCTCCTTTCCTGTGCTAATTCTGTCTGAGGAGAAATCTAATCTGAGCAGCACCTTGCACTTAAACTTGAGTTTGCTAAATGCACGTACATACTGTATGTCTGTGTGTTCAGGGCCAATGTGAGTCTTGATTCTAATTGTCTCTGACAGAAAGTTCTTGTCTAATCTTCTGCAGTTGTGTGTACCATAAACAGCTTGGTGTTATCGCCGTTCAAATATTTCAAATATTTGGATCCTCCCCTGCAACGCTGCACCAGTCACTGTCTTTTTTTTAGTATTTAGTAAAACTGTCTGTTGATGAATTTGTGTATCCATGTCACCCAAAGAAAATGTACTGTAGAAAGAAAGAAAAAATTGGCTGTAGTGCTTTGCTTGGTAGCCATGCATGCACATACAGTATGATAGTGCAGCACAAATAATGATATCCTCCTAAAAACACCAGTGGTTCACTACCTGTGTTAAGGGCCTTGCAGAGCTACTAGCATGGCCCTTAAACAATTATTTTTTTAAATGATCAATTAATCTGAAATAAGCCTTAAAAAAATCCGGCCAGGTGGGGTTTCTCTTAAATTGCTTGTTTTGTTTGGCCAACACTTCAGGACCAACACCATTCAATAGCCATTAAGCTAGGAAAAGCACTCCATCCTCAGAAGAAGAAAAGCGGCAAATGTTGGGCTTTTAATTGATTAATAGTTCAGCACTAGAATGAATGGGCATCAATGTTTTGACACTGTCTGTTTGTTCTCGTCTTTGTTCACTCAGTGTCCACAATCAGCAATATGAATGTCTCCAATATGTGACTGTGACATATTCTTTTTCTCCTCTCTTGTCCATTTACTCAGGCACTCTCCCCAGACATTCAAAGCAATGATCTCACCTCTTTATCTTTTTTTTTTGTCTCTTGCCCTGCAGTCACTGGAAGTCACTTGTCACCACGTTTGTCTAGCCCGCCCTGCCGCAGTGCTACTTCTTACAAAATCAATAGCGCTTTTTTTCAGAACATGAAATTTAAAAATGACCCAGGCGGCAGATGTGTCTTCTGTGTCACTATGCTTCAAGTGATGACTAGTCACACACTACAATGTCCAATAATGCGTCTTGACACTGAGTGATGTCGGCCCTTATAACTTGGTGGAATTTAATAATACTGAAGGATTCCTAGCGCGAGATTGTGCTTTGGTGTTATCGGTCAAATGAATACACTGGCATGTTTACTATTGATGACTGCTGTTTTTTCTACTGTTGCATTCAGCATAGGCCTTTCCATGATCACAGTTCATTGCGCCTTCTTCCCATATCTCCTTTTATCCAGCCTGTCTCACCACACACACACACACACACACACACACACACACACACACACACACACACACACACACACACACACACACATCCAGGAGACATGACTCCCAGCAGGGAGGGAGGTCAGCTCAGACGAGACTTCAACCTGTCAGAAAAAATTCACATCTCAGCCCCTCACCATCCAAAGCCCTCTGTCTCCCACGTCTCCTGTGCTCTCCCCTCTCCCTGGCACCCATCACTCCTTTTCTCCCTCTGCTACCCTCTTCTTCTTGCCATTTGATTCAGATCACTGAGTTAGCCTGCGTCTGCTTCTCTGTCTGAAGCCTCCATTTTGCCTCGCAAGATGGACATGAGAGGAGGTGGACTCATATCGAGGGGTAGTATTTGTGTATGTGTGTGTGTGTGTGTGTGTGTGTGTGTGTGTGTGTGTGTGTGTGTGTGTGTGTGTGTGTGTGTGTGTGTGTGTGTGTGTGTTGTGAGATGGAAGGAGTGAAAGAAAGAAAGGAGAGAGAGAGAGGCTGAGAAAGTTTTTTTTTTTTTTTTTGGGAGGTAAAATGTCAACCAGCAATGAAGTGAGGAGACTTTTATCTGTCAACCCTGTGTTAGGTCTAGCCTTTCAGGAGGCTACTGAGTGACAAGGCCGCAGTTAAAAGAGAGCCGGGGATGTGAAAGTGAGGGCGACAGAATGAGTTTATCTCTCATTCACTTTTAGCTTGTCATACAGAATCAGCCTTATCTCGACAGTAGATGCCCTATTTTTTTTATGTGTGATTTTAAAGGATGTTTATTTTCTTTTTTACTTTCTTGTTTTATTTTATTTCCAAAAGTCAAAAATGACCAGGCCATAAAATGTTCCTTTAAAATGAAAGGCAACATTAGATTTGCAAATCAAATATGTTTTGTTTGTTTTTCTTCTTATATTTTTTGTCCTGCAATATGGCCAAATAGTGCTTACAAACGTCTGAGTCACACTCACTGACATGCCCTACATTGCTACTACTACTAAGCTCGTGCTCTTTGCCCATGGCAATGCCTCTCCACACACACAACACAAATGCAGGCTTAAGAAAAGAAGAGGGATTGATGGATGTAAAAAGGGAGGAAGGGAGCTTGGTAATTGGAAGTGCCTTTCTGGATGTGGAGGCCTGAATAAAGAGTATTTTTTTCTTCTTCTTTTCTTAGGATCATTTCACTCAAAAGTACATAAAAGCTCTTTCAAAGTTTCTCTGTGTTCTATGCCCTCGCACTATAATAGTCCCTGCGGAAAATGCAGAAACACACAAACACTCACGCACTCTCTCCTGAAAGATGAGGATAAAAGGGTCGACCCGAAAAATACAAACTCACATGCATGCCCAGCAATTGACTTACACACACACACACACACACACACACACACACACACACACACACACACACACACACACATACATACAAACAAACCAACAAACACTCATAAAAAATAGAGGGCATTCCAGTCAGGCCTCCATAGAATTTATTTTTTCTTTTTTTAGCTCTGCGTCTTAGCCTAGGATTAATAATGCTCTAGTTGAAACATAACAACTCATTTTGCACTGAAAGGTTCAAGAAAGCATGAAAACAAAGTAGCCTTTAAATTTTTGTTGCACCCAGCAGCAAATAATGGCCCGTGTGAGCTAGTGGAATGGCCGTCAGAGATAAAGGGGAGAGGGGGAAACGCATGATTTCACTCAGGAGAGACGTTTGTCGTTATATTGTGGAGGAGTGTGAAGGGAGAAAGTAGCTGTAACCCGGAGACAAACTTTTAGCATGAAGTGGATCACAAATTTGCATTGTCAGCGTCGAGCTAGCTAAACGAGCCGACAAATACAAGTTGAGCCAAGGAGATGTTCCCGCAAAGACCTTAAAGAATTGTTTTACACAATTAAACAGTAGGCCTATGTTAGACCCAAAGAATAGACCAAATGTGTTTTGAAAAACTGTTGCAATGAATATAAACATTTGTTTTTATTAATTTGTTTGTGGTTGAAATAAATGTGACAATATCAATCAGAATATTTGGAGGAAATTGATGAGCCTAATTACTTTTGTCAATACAATGGATAAAAAAAAATTGCGCAAAATAAAATCTTTATAGTCGATTTTTACAGTGACCTATTTGGAGTTATTCATTTTGACAGCTGCGTTTTTCAGACTATAGGGCAGATGACCATTCAACAACATTTCTTTCTATAAACAACTAAAACGATCAATTGTTTATCACTGATGTGTTTCCTCTTGACCAGCTAACACAGAACAGTTTTTAGCTTTGGATTTCAGGTTCACACGTTCCTCCGAGTGTGTTACACCTAGCTAGTTACTCAACGAGTATTGGTGTCGAAGTCGGCTGACTCACTAATACACTGGATGGCAACTTCAACACTTCCTCCCTGAACCCCACTGTGTCCATATATGCACCCAGCAGCATGTCAGCATGATGGGGACACACTGCTGAGCTCTCTGTGGTTGTTGGCATGTCACCTGCATGTGTCCGTTCACCTGTCAGTGTCCTCACACACGCATTATGCATGTGTGTGTGTGTGTGTGTGTGTGTTTTTATACCAGTCTCTCTCCACGATGTGTCTCCTTGTGGGTAGGAGAGAGGGAGTAACACAAGGTGACTGTTGATATTAGGATGTAGCATTTGCTACGCTGGGGCGCCTTTCTCATTGGTATTTCATGTAGAGCGCCGTGGCATTCGTCACGTTTCATAAACTTCCTTATTATTCACTGGCGGGGGGAAGTAATTTTTGTTCTACTCCTGCTCGCAGTTGTGAATAGTGAGATAGTGGCTAGAAAGAGGGAGGGAATGGCACTCTGAAATCCTGCTAATAATCATCGTCTCTCCCCCTCCTCATACATGAACTTGTTTATCAGAAGAGCAGGTGGTTGAGTGCCACTCACCTCCCCTCTCTCTCTCTCTTCCTCCCTCCCTCTGCAGCCCAAACACATACACACTCACCTCTGTGAAAATCCTACCGAGTGATCATGTGTGAATCCCCCGCTCAGTTGCACTATACCTCCACACCAGGGTCTAGGGATAATCAGCGGGCTTCCTGGAGCTTAGACAAACAGAGTTGTCAAAGGGAGTGACACATACAGTCACGCCCAAGGGGAAAAACCATGGACTTGTGGAGGAAACCAATTCATCAGTGGGTTCCTGAACCAAGGCAGCAAGCATCTCCCAGGCAGGAGTCGAGGATTCGCTCCAACCGCTTGCTTATGGCACCGATGAATTGCTTAAGTGCACGCCATATGCAGCAGGCAGCTCTCCACACACACGTCCTTGTATATCTTTGTTTAGTTGCCGAACGAACGTGCCCATAAAGCCCAGCATAGCAGTGAGGATTTTTTAACGCCAAGCAGGTGGCCAAGTTGTATTACTCGGCCAGGAGGCATAAAAAAACAGCCTGCCCCCCAGCAGCTGCCTAGCCATAAAACACATTTATACCATGATGTCCATTGCATGTCCCTAAAGTGTGCTTCAGGCTACCGGCCGGGCAAAAAGAAAGTGGGACCTGGTAGAGCAGACGAACTTGAGTCAACTCCAAAGCAGAAAAAAACAATAGTAATTTTCCCTCAAAACATGAAGCTGTAATGGTTCACTCCATATACTTTTTTTAATTTTTTTTTATTCACCGATTTCAACAGGTAAGTCATTAAGAAAAAAATGCTTATTAAAAATGGCGGCCTGAATTACAATTGCGGCCCTATACAGTTCAATACAGTAAAGCATGTAAGTCTACGGTCAGAAAAACTTCAAACTTTCTGTGTGACTTTTCTCTTACCCCTCTTCTATTTTCAGAGGGTTTTCTTCCTCCTTCCTTTTTTTTTACTCTGTTCTAGACTAAAGTGCCAGTGAAGTTGTCCCTGAGGCAGTGGACGCACTGGAGCATTCAGTGTGCCACAAGGTGTGTGTGCTGGCGTATTAATGGAGTCCGGTTAGAGCGGCTGACCTGTGAAGCAGTATGGTCAGCTGCTAAGGTGAGCATGCCACTGCTGTAAATCCCACAACAGGCGTCCCCTGTCCCTCTCTCTTTTCTCTCCTCCGTCACGCCTATCAGCTACCACTTCCCCTCCCCATTCTGCCCCCCTCCCCCCTCCCCCGCCACCTCTGCCGTTAACGCAATGTCAGGTGGAGCTTTGTTACCGAGGAGGGGCTGACAGAGTGGTCAATATGGGGTTGGGATGTTCCAGGCGAAAGGTTGTAATTTGCCACTGTGTTTTCACCCTCCCCCTCCCCCTCCGACAGCTCTGACAAATAAGGAATACTTTTTAGTTTTAAGGATTACATTCATGTTCCCAGGCAGAGTCAAGATGCCGCTGCCTGCGCTAGATTTATGGCCAACATGAAGCTGATGACTAATGTTATAGCCCGCTGGGATGCTATGCTCTCTGTGTACCTTGGATTTGTGGGGCCCTGTGAGTTTTTAACCTTTCAACAGCCAGTATTCGCGGTGAATTCATTTGGAATCTTGCGGCTACAGGAAAAAATCCTTTTTAACACAACTAAAATATTTCACTACATTAATTACTATGTTTTAAATATGCCAGGGATATAAAAAAAATGTATATGAAAATAATCTATTTACTTAGTTTGACCTAAATTTAGAAAATTTCCTTTTCGGTGAAAGCAGTTGCTGGCATGGAGGTAAAGTGGTGTTGTGATCATATGCTACAAATTCGTCTCTGTAGTTCCCTCACGATTATTTTCTCACAGACAGAGACAGACAGTCTCGGGTCACCTCCATATATGTAATGTATCAGTCCCTGTGCCCATGTTTAATCCCGTCTAGCAGAATTTGTTGTCAATAATGTATAAAAGAGGGCACAGACTTTGCATGTATTGTCAGCATGAGGACATGATCCCTGACATCTGGAGCCCGCACAGGCGCTTATACTGAATGATAATGGCCTCTCCCCGTTTTAATGAATTATTAAATTCAAATTGTTTTGCAAACAAAACATATTTGTTAACACAATGAAATCTGGGGTGTAAGCTGGAGCTTTATCAATATTTAATTTTCACTGTAGACAACAATATAGCCTTTGGCCAGTGACTGGTGCATAATTAATGAAAGGGCAATAGAACTAACAATACATATAATGCAACCACTGCTGTCATATCAGAAGGGTTTTTTAACACTGCAAACAACCGCTGATACTTTGATATTGTGCTCGAGCATTTATGTTTGGCACATGTTGATGATTTGATAATCTATTTACATAAAACATACACTTTTTGAAATGACAGCACTCGATAATGTATTAGCGATCCACTGAGGCATTAATATTTATGACCTCGTTGTCATCATTCACTCAAACCTATTGTTGATCTAATGGTATTCTCTCCCTATTTGGGCTTTTTGAGTGGGATGGATGAATCCACTGTCAGTCTGCAGTTATGGAGATACAGTATGCCTGTGATTAGGCTCATTATTATTGGATTTCCTGTTGAAAGGTTTGCCCACTTTTCTTTTGTTCTCGTTCCTCTCTTGCATCAGAGTGAGAAAATGGGAAGTGGTGGGCAGAGTGAATATCAAGTGGCTGATTGAGGCTGTCACAGTGGATCCCAGTGGACCCTGGTTGCCAGATGTGATTGTCCATTGGTGTCACAGCAGCAGGATTTGCCTCTTGGGTTGGCAAAGGGTTTGTCTGCGTGGACAGGGGGTGCGGAGGAGGTTGCAGAGTGGAGTGACTGTCCCTCACTATGGGCCTGCCACTCATACTGTCTTTTTGTCTATTCATCACCGTCAGTGGACTGCTGATGCTGCCGTCTCATGAATATACCTAGCCTATGGTGGCATCTCTCAGTCATGCCACATGTTTCACCTGAAATAAATCCCCTACAACACACGCCTGTTGTGGACATTCTTCGACAAGTCATTTTGGGCTGATATTGCAAAGCGTTTGCTCGGTTTTCCATGAAGGGCAAGGTTTTGTCCTCCGTATGAATAGCCCAAGGGAGCGCTCGGGTTTAAAAATGCATATAGCTCAGGAATTAAAGGAAGGACGTTAATGTTGCCATTGATTTTTTTTGTTGCAAAGTGCTATTCAAATGTGGCGCAGTATGTGAGAGGCACACGAATATTGTACTGACAGGGGTGAAGGTTGGAGCTTTTTTCCTTTCCTTTCACTATGTCCTTTGCAGTTAGTCTGCTCTACCTGTGGGTAATGAATAGAAGCAACTTTGTTATATAGTGAGGAAGAGCAGTTTGCTGCTGCATTCGGAGGGCACCTTCCTACATTTGGTTGTGTGTTCCAGACCTTGGAGAGCTCATTTAAACCCTCCTTTATTGTTTCCAGCAGCACCACTCAGGAGCACTGAGGTGGTGCTTGTTGCTATGGAGGAAACAAGAAAGCAATGTGGTTGTGCAGACATGATATGCAGAGGGAATATGTGTGCAGTGAGTGTGTTGTGTGTTATGTATATGTTTTTGTGAAGGTATATGTATTCATTGTTTGCTCTATGTGTTAGGTTATCTCTGCACCAAGGCTTTTGCATTGTATGTGTGCTGTATGTGTTTGGAGGCAGCCAGCAGAGCGGGGGGAACATCTGCACACAGTGGCACAGGCCTTCTGCCTTTACACACGGCTCCTGCCGAGCAGCGCTTCACGGCCTAGCAGGCTGTGACCTCCCAGAGGCTCCCGGGGAGCTCTTCCTCTTAAAAGCCAGCTGTGCCTCATACTTTACGCCCGCCAAATATTCCACAGTCCAGCTGTTCACCTGAGAAGCATGGAGCACAACACTTCTCACTTCTTCCCTTTTCTACATTTTTGGAGAGACATTGTGCAGGTTTAGGAGAGCATGGGGTAAAGCTCCTCTGATGCCTTTGTTGTCACTGCCAAAGCAACAACGATGGCCTTTCACATTGTGTTCAAAACCATGTAGTTTGACACATGTCGTGTTACACTGAGTGCCGCTGCTCATGTCTGATTTTTCATGGGTTCCATACTTTAAACAGTGCATGACCTTAATTTAATGTTTCAATGTTTAAACCTTTTCACTGTCTTCAGAGACAGTTCAGCCTTTACTGCACTTTATCTGCTTTTCGAAAGTCTTTGAAAATGAATTGATTAAACTGAATACTGTTTGATGAGTTTAAGCATGCCATCTAAGATTTTGATGCAGAGCCATGTTAAAGGATACAACTAAGTAACCTGAATTCCACAAGTGTCATTTACTGCAGGTCCTCCTGTTATTGTAGAAATTGCCTCCAGTGAATCATCTTATTGGTATCCTTCAGTCACATGGCTGTTTGTGTCTGACGTCAGTGGATGAAGCAACGTTTCATTAATAAACATTGTTTTTGAGCCCCAGGAGGATTGCATGCTATGGTCATTTGAAGACACATACAACATCTTGGAAAAAATCCATCATGGCTTTCAATGATGCCAATCAATCTGATTAGGCCAATCAATGTGATGAATAAGACGTATTGGCAGTTGAGAATTATTTGAGATGCGCAGTTGATTGACCTAATTACGACATGTTTTTTTTAAATGTTTTTTTGTGGATCCACAGGGTGATTTTTTAACAATAGTCAGGGTATCATAACTTAAGAATATAATAAAGCACCTGTCGTATATTTTAAGTATGGGAGATAACATAAAACAGCAAATAAACTCCACAGTGAGATATCTATCTTTAAAAATGTGACACACACTCTTCGTTTAGGAATTCCTCCTGTTTTTGAGGACAGAATATTTTGTGTTTGAATATGTTCGGTCTTATTTTAAGAAGCAGAGTATATCCAAAATGGATTCATTGCAACAGGAAATTTAGAAACACTTTCAAGGAAGCTGTAGAACTCTATTGAAAGTGGAAGAGCCTTCGTCAAGTGTCTCCTTAGAAAAATGCTTATGCCTTTGCCAGCAGGTCTGTGGGACATTGTATATCAAGGTTCTGGTGTTTCTGTCTGAGGAAGTAAGGTATGAACACAGTACTACAGGCAAACTGGGCTATGAAGGGCGAAATCAAACAACAAAGAATCTACTGTAGATTCAGAGTTATTGTATTTCTTACACCTGTTGTATATTTCCGAGGTTAGCCAGAAAAGTGGCATTGACTGAGCTGATTCATAGACAGATGATAGACCACAGAAAGACATTTAAGGAGAAGAATATGGAGTTGTTACAACATAAGACAAAAAATAAATAAAAATAAATGTGTTATAAACCCACAAGCATATTTAAAGCTATAGTGTGTAACTTATGTTGCCCATATTATGAATTCCGAGTAATTGCAACATAATGTCAGCGCATCTACATGAGGTAAGCCTTCATTGGTGGCGCATGGATTTTTTTTTACTTCTTCTGTTGTAGGTCCAGGTTTTTGCTTAGCAGTAGATTTAAAAACTGAAACATTTTGTGGGCGCTTCTTGAGCTCCTGCGCCAGTGTCACGGTTTGTAAACGCTGCCATTCTGAAAAATACAGAGAGAGTTTTGTGTAGCTGATAGCCTTAATCAACTTTGTGTCAACTTATTTTGCATTGGCTTGAATATGACCAACATTCATTTATGTGAAAAAGTTACGCCCTGTAGCTTTAAATACATATATACAGTACACACTGTAAACACAGGCCTCAAAGATCAGTATTTTCTAAGTATTTCATGCTTTTCTCTTTTAAAATGTATTATTGTAGGATGGAGCAATGTGTTCAATTGCTCGATTTGAAATTAAGCTATGTAATGAAGCAAGACGGAGGTGGTTAGTAAGACTGTGAGCTTAGCCGTTACCTAAGCAGTCAGCTCGACTGTGGTGCCTGACTTTCATCTGAGGGTGAAGGGACATGAAAGAGTAGATGAGAGAAAACCCCGCACAGTTATCCATGAGATGGGAAGTTAAGAGTTCCAACCTCAAAGTGATTGATGACTTACATGGCAATGATGTATAGAGTGCCCCCGTCCCCGTCTCATAATTTATGAGCAAGCTCGTTTAATTTGTCTGTGGCTTAATTTCGGCCCATAAATATGTGACGTATGAACGTGTTTGGCAATTGATGGCTTGCACCGTCTAGCAGCAGTGACTGACTGGGACTAACATGTCCTTTGGCATAGATACCTTTGTTGTCATCCGTCCAATCCACACGACCTGACAATTAAGCTAATAAGCGAAAATGGCACCTTCCCAATGCAATTTTAATGAGCACCATGTGGAGTAGAGGATTCCGTTCACGAGGAACTGTTAATGGGCTGCTTCCAATTCTGAGCACTGAAAAAATGGTAGATGCATTTGAACTATGGGTTCATCACGACTGGTCAGGGGTCCTTAGTTGAACAAAACCTAATTGTGGTCTTTCAAATGTCAGTCAAAGCTGTGGATTTGTAAGTTTTACACACTTTTACAGCTCTGTCGCCAATATTACCTTCATTGAAGTGCAATAGCTTTGGGCTCTCGGCCTGCCTGATCTCAAGTGTCCAAGCTGGGCAGATGTGATACGGGTGTGCCATAGCATATTGTATCGGTGCAATTATTTGTAATATTAGAAGAACATTACTGTCACATGATTATATATACATTATATATATAATACAAATCCAGGTATCAATTAGATAAGCCTCGCTTTAACTACGGCACTGCAAGAACTGCATCGCATTATGTTGAAAGATGCAAAAATGCAAACATACCCTGCCATATTTTATATTTAGGCATATGGCCCACCCCAATCTATACTTATTTTTAAGACACATGTTGTGCTCAACAAACTTAATTTCATTGCCAGGGTAGACTGGGAGCTTTGTATTGTTGCCATTTGGAGGTTGGTGAGGCTGCCATTGTATGTAAAAGCACACTAATAGACCCCAGTGGGGCATCATTCCTATTCCAGTCATGATGAAGACATTCTATCTCTCTCTGTCTCTCTGTAAGACTTGATATTTTTCTCTTGGCTTTGCCTGTGGGCCTGTGAAATGTCTGTGTCTGAGGGGAAGGCCCCCTCGTCCCTCTGGAAGCCATTAGAGCAACTTTATGAATATGTGCTGAAAGAGTCCTTTTTTTAAGAGGTGGGGACTGGGTGGGCGGGTAGTTGAAGAGGATTTATATACAATGCTTTAATTTGCCTATGATGCTCTTGTGGACCACCTATGAATGTTAGATTTCCGTTAGCCTTCTCAGAGCTGTGTTTTATATTGTTCCACCCTTTTTCAGTTGCTGGTGGTGCCGCGTCATTCTTGTATAGAAGTGAAGTGCCTGTGCGGATGCTTTTCTTGTGCGACTGTATTGGTTGAATGTATTGTTAAAATGGCCGGCCTTCACAGTCAATAGTTTTCCTTTTCATACTTTTTCCGATATCTTCCTTTCTGCTTTTACCCACTTTTACAACAGGCATTTTATTTTATTTTGAGTTGGAAGCAAGTGTAACTCGGTGCCCAACAAAGAGAGTGCATTTTTTTGGTAAGTGCCGCTCGCTATAAAAGCATTTTTTGAAAAGGGTGAGGATGCAACAAGGTTTCAAGTTTTAGCAGCTTTTATGCATTCTGTCCCCATGAAATAAATATCACATATTTTAAAAGCGTGTACGTAAAAATTGAGCCATGGTTAAATATTCAACATGCTCTTGGAAGAGATAGTGGCCAAGATGTACTAAGTGCACCACTTTACTTGTGACATCTAGCTCTAAATCTGATTGGTATGACTGTGTACCACTACTGGTAAGCCTGTGGCGGTTTGTGTCTGAGAGGCGCTTTCAACAAGATCGGCCTACCCAGCGTTTTCTTCTTTTTTTCTCTCTTGTTGATCTGTGCTTTGTGGTAACAAGATCTCATCCTGAACAGTTGTGAATGCAGCTTTAAAGATGGAGGAATAACAAAGCGGGAGGAGATTGGCAGCTGTGGTGGTGGTTGCCCTCTTGCTTTATTCCGCTCATTAAATGCACAGAGGGCAATTGTTTTGAGTCCTACCTGATGCTTTTAGACTGCAGGCCCTGCTCGGGTCAGGAGACAGCCCATAGTGCCGTGAATCATGATGCTGGGAATAAAGGAACCCAGGTGAGCTCCACATGGGGTGGGGGGTGTCAGCATCGCCACTAATGCCCCCCTGCAGGCTCAAACAATCAATCAGAGAGCCATTCTATCATAATTGCAGCCGAGGAGTCATGATGGTGCTGTGCTGTCCACACCTATAGCAGCACATAGCCCCCATCTCTTCACCCCTCTCCCCTCCACCACCTCTTTTATAAAGTGCTTTGTCTGACGCTCTTTTCGATCCCCCTCCAGCACCTCAATCATCATCTTCTGTCTCCTCTTCTCCCATCTCCGGCTCTTTGCCTTTATCCGTGGAGGTCCTCCATTTGCCCTCCATTTTTGATCCCAACCTGCAGTGTTCTCTGTTGCTGGGGTGCGCACAGGTTGCACACAAGTGCATAGAGCACGTTGCACACCCTTAAGACGAATGAACATGCATATACGCCTCGCCACGCATGTCGAAGATTACAGGGGGGAGAATGGATGGGAGGTGGACCGATGGTGTCTATGGGGGAGAGAGGGAGAGAGAGAGAGAGAGAGAGAGGTATGTAGGGCACAGTGTGTGGATAAAGTAATGATTTCTCCTTCACACCTCCCTTGCTAATTAGTGCAGGCTGCCTGCTGCCTTGAAGGTGTCTAGGGAGCCCTGCTATTTGTCTTGAAGAATTACCAACAAGCACGACACTCCTTAAGCCCAAGGATACTGGACGGAATTCGGCATTTTACCTGACTGCGGCCACCTGTCAATTAGGTTTAATGATTGTAATGATCATTTTTTAGGCCCCCACTACTCTCTGTGGCCACGCAAAAGGGATGTAGCTTAAGCTGCATGCCTTCTCCACCTCCCTCAGGAGTCTCTCAGTCAGTGTGTATCTATGTGTCTCCATTGTCGCAGTATCATCCACACAGATGGGTTGACCATATTCCCGCTACCATGTCTTTTTTATACTCTCAGCGTGTCTTCATTTCTCCATGCCCCCATACCCCATTCATTTTGGAGAACTGTCAGCACAGCAGTGACATCACTTAGCCCTGTGTCAAGCTACAGGACTGATGGCAACAATGTGTAAATACTACATAAATCTAATAGAATAGAAAGACAACAGGCCGTGCTACAGGCATCCAAAAACAGATGTGAAACCTTGAAATTATTTTTGTTATTTTCTTTAAAAAAAAGTAGATGGCAAAATAGTTTGAATATGTAGTGATTCGGTGCCGGAGTGACGGGTGGGTGTGTAGCTTCTTTAAGATATGTATTAGGTGTTTGTGTGGGAACCCCATTAACATTACTTAGCCTGAGGTAGATCTCATCTCCATAGCAGCCGCATCTGACAAGCCTGCCACGGAACGAGAAAGAAGCCTATCATTAATGTCAGCCAAAAGAAAAAAATATAAGTATTACGTTTCCCTGGAAGTAGTACTCAGTAATGATGTCCATTTCCCTGTATTCTGTATTTTTCCCTACTGGTTGAATGAGATCGAACTTTAGTTTGCTCACTAGGTAGGCTATATTGTCCGCTTGTATTCCCAGATTGTAATAGTGCTGCACAGCAAAGACACATTTAATTGGTTAAAACTGAAATAGGCTCAACAAAAATGCAAAAAAACAATGTTGTTCATGTGTTAGTACAGGTGCCTGTACCTTTAAGAAACAGTGCTCTCTGGGAAATGCACCTGCTCAGGTTTTTTTTTTTTTTTTTTTGTGGTGATGACCACATGTTGAAGCATGCCTCTTTAAGCCCTCAGCTCTTCAGGTAAGATGCTGTTTTTCATCTTCTTGTTCATTAAAGCAAAATAGGTTAATAAGTTGTGCATTCATGTAAAGAGCAAGTCATTTTGTATGTATAGAGTGTTTAACTGGTTGATAGCTAGCATGCTCCGCTAGCCACAGCAACTTTTAAGGTTTAGTTTAGTGACTTTACAGTATAGCACCAATGTATCTAAAATTTGAATATCAATTTTGTCGTTAATACTGTACGATAAGTAAATTATGTATGCAAGCGTGTATATACCCCAAGTTACCAGTTTATTAGTTAGAACGGTTTTCGATAAAACTAATTCAGTCTGAAACGACCATAAGGTAAATCCTACCTTTGTGAGGGTTATATTTTTGAATGTTGTTCCAAAGGTTGGTCTTTATGGTCACTTTGAGGAAGCATTTTGTGGTGCTGGCAAATTACATTGCTTTATACAGTACTTTCTAGGCCTTCAGCTAGGTGTAGCTCATAAACTCGCAACTGAGTGTATATTTTCTCAGCATAGTGAGATATTAATGATTTAGTCCTACAGGGTATGCTCCTGGCTTTTTGTATTTCATTTTTATTTATTAACCTTTCAACATCGAATTAAAGGACACATTTTACTTTATGTTTGTAAGGGAGCTTGGATTTGAAATGTCAGTAGTTCTCTGTTTGTAAATCAATGTCTGTTGTTGACTGAACATGATCATTCATCTTTCATGTGGTTGTAGTCAGTTAAGGAGTTCTGCCATGCCTTTTCCCCCCAGTTGCTAAAAGTTGCCCTGTCTGTTTGTGAAAGTCACACTTTAATAGGCCACACTGTGCCAAGATAAGGGGGGATGTATTGCCACAGAGGGTGTGTTGTCAAGCACATACCCCTCCTGTGATACAGTAGTGAGGCAGTAGCGTATAAATGCACCTGTCCCAGTGCCATATAAAATGGATGACACAGACCTGGGCTAAGAGGCTTTGCCAAATCTGTGGCTTACCAGTCTCACAGGTGTTAATGTGTGCACTGTCTGCCACCCTCACTGAGAAAGGTTGGGCACCAGACTCACTTTCAACTGGCACAAAGTTACCACCTCCAGTCCAGCCTGTTTTACCATTTTTTTCTCTTTTACAGGTGAATTTGGGAGATTTACCAATCACAAAAACAGACATGGCAGGAGAGGCTGGTGGCAATCACCCCCCACCTGTTAGTCTGATGACATGCAGTGAGTGAGCAGAGTAATTCACTGTTTTTTCTTTCTTTCACAATAGTAGCTCTGAATGTGAAAAGGAGATTACATTTCCTGTGGCCATGGTAACAGTACAATGAACACATTCCTTAAAGACAATATTATAAAAAGCAGAGGGCCAAGAATAAATGATGGTCACTCTGGATTTTGTAAAGATTGGCTGTTTGAAGGGAATCTAAAATGTTCATTCTTAGTTTCTGATCAAATTACAAATCCCTTGGCCAGCCCGTTAATAATAATGAATCAATCAACTGCAGAGGTTTAACAGTTTCCTTTTTCTGGTTCCACCATGATCTCAGCATCTTTCTATCACGCTCTCTGTAACAGGAAGAGTTTACGTTACTTGAAGACTTTTTCTTCATTGTGAGAAGATGCTTGTAAACACGGTTCACAATGCCGGCATCCACTGGGCTGTAGCTAGTCTTGTGTACATAATGTGTAATTTTGAGGGTAAGTGAAAGGCCCTAGTCCAGTGCTGAAGCAGGAGATGATAAAAAGGCTTTATTTTGGATGACACAGGAACTGAATATACAGGTTTTTTCTTTTTCTTATAAAATGATCTTCTAGATCTCCCGGCTTACTAGAACCGTGGACGAAGGAAATTGCATCACACTTACATCATACCAAGCAATGAAAAATGTTCAGTGCTGTTTAAAGCAGCTCCGAGTAACATTTAAATATATTTTAAACAGCCTCATGTTTCCTCTCATAATCATAAATTACCTTTAAAAGCAAACGAGACCATCGGTGCAAAGAAAGACGTTTTTATATAGTTTTTATTACTGCATTTGGTCTGGTCGTACACCCAGTCCGATTTTCGGTTCACGCGTGCATGCTCTATGGTCACATATCCGTATCAGTCGCAGATTTCAGTGAGGCGCAGCAACGTGATTTGAGAAGCCTATCACTCCAGGTGAGGGAAGGGGAGCGAGAGCCTTGTTTGAGACAGTTATTTGTCGTCATAATGACTGATAAAAGGCCTGAACCATCAAAGAAAAAAAAGAGAATGCAATGAAGAAAAGCTAAAAGGGAGAGTGATATAGGCTACGGGCGGGACGAGGGCGTTGCCAAGCAACGTGTATACAATTTCACGAGAGCAAACTAGACTGCAGTGTTTACTCCTAAATGAATGAGCGGTTGGTACTAACACCATCATCAGATAACCATTATCTGAAATAGTCATTATTTACATCAACAACATAAACACATTACCTCATTGTGATCCATACTAACTGCCGTCTCTTGTTCATTCGCTTTCTGTGAGGACACGTAATCTTTCAGCTCCTTGAGAGAGAGTAGTTAGGTGACACTGCTGCATCAACTCATTGCAATCAGGTGTGTGTAGCACTGACTGGCATTAGTTGATGCAGTGCTCTCACGGAGCCAAAAAGAGTCCTCACACTTTCAACACACGGACATGCACTATATTGCGCCCTTCTCAGTTCACACTCGCACGCCTGGCACGAGCTAGAAAACAGCTTTGCGACAGCGGGCGTTGTAAAAATACTACTGCTTTTGTCCAAAGGGGCCGCCAACGTGCAATGTTACTCGTAGTGGCTTTAATTTATTTGTATTAATTTGAGTGTTGCGGAAAACAAAACTTTTGATGAAGCAATTATTTTCATGGCATGGTCTTAAACACATTGATGATCTTGTTAGCTGTTTGAAATAGATTATGTACAGTCAATATAATGGCAATTATTAATCTATAATGGAGTAAGATTAAATCATGGAAATATTCAAATGTTTTCTTTTAAAGTGATTTTCTCACCCTGGTGCACCCACTCTGCATTCCCTTCTATCTACACACTGCAACTCAGTACATGTAAGGATGCTCATTTAAATGCTTTTAAGTCTCCCAGTGTTGCCTATAGACGGTGAGCTTTAAGTGGGGAAGAGTGAAATCCCTCCTGTGCCTTAGTGAAATTGTGGGCCTGAGCAGACTGGATTTCGGCTCAATAGAAGCTGTAATTAGTAGTAATTTACAGGGCAACTCCTCCCCAGCGACCCCGCTGTGCAGAATCCCCTGGCCACTTGGAAAGATCATGTTTTCTTGCCCAGTGCATGGCACTCAAATGAACCACAACACTGCCATAATGGCTTGCTCCCCACTGATTTGCCCACCTTGTGTAAGGTAGCTGAAAGTCACTTCTTGTGATGCTCAGTGGAGCGTGCACGCTGCTATTTCCATCTATTAAGATGTGATGGAGCAAGGGTGCCCAAAGCCCCCGTAAACACACATCTATAATAGAAGCAATTGGAACCACCGGCAAAGTTGGTGGTAATATGGAGGTGTTACTGCTTGATGAGTTTGCTCCATCAGTAGTAGCTGCAACTCACAATGTGTTTTTAGATCTAATGATGCATTTGCATGTCATTCTCTGTGCTTGTTATTGTTCTAAAATCAGTCCAGATGCAATTTGAGCGCATCAATTTAGAGTCCAATGTTACTCAAGCAACTAATGGACTCTCAGGCAAAATGAAAATTGCTTCCTAATGATCTGACTAAGCTTGATGGCTGAATCTAAATTGATTAGTGTGCTAACATGAATGTAATATGGAATTAGCTTTTGAGAAGTGTAATGATATTTTTCTGGTACTTGCTGACCTTATTACATTCTAGGATTTCAGCGTCTTGCTAATAGCTATTGCTTTGCATGCACTCAAGACCTTTTTTTCTTCTCCTCTCATTCTGTTGATTGGGAAATATATTGATGTTCCCATAAATACATGATGCCATGGGTGTAATGCACTAACAGTGGTATGAAAAGGACATTAGAAGGCACATGAGTGTTTATGTGGCAAATGTGTGTAATGTTCTCGGTGTATAGCTGCTTCAGAATTTAAAGGTAACCATAGAAAAATGTAATGTATCACATATTTTGAATTGAGTTTTACAAAACATTTAAGTAGATATACTCAAGAAAAATCCATACATTCATTATGAGGACACAACATGAAAAACTGTAGTTTTATAAAATAGCCTTACAAAGACACATTTGGTAATAAACTTTGTTGGCTCCAAAAAATCTGTGAAATTGTTTTATTACCATTGAAAGCTTACTTCCATTATTCATTTTTGTATTAATAATTTTTTTAATACATTTTGAGAAATAGTGTGGGTCTATCAAACCACTTATTCTTTTGTACTTCTATGGCACTGTCATGGACAAATCTGTGATTTTTTTTTTAAAACTCACTTGTTTGTGAATAAATTTGAGAAATGCTTGACAGTAACCTTGGCCTCAATTCATGTTTTACACAAGTGATAACAGTCTTCACTGCATTTATTGTGCCTCCACCTGGCCTGCTAAACCCACATTTCATGATGAATATATGATGTTTTCAGTTAAACTAAAAAAAATTTTGAATATAAAGCATACAATAAAATAATAGATGTTAAAACATGTTTTAATGACACCACATGATCATATCTCAAAATCTTTAATTTTGTTAGCGAGCTAAGGTTTACCATGTAGGCTATCAGTGATTGGACAGTGTCATGTGTGGTTGGACTTTTCTGTTTCCAACCAACCAAACATGTTACATGAATGTTTTCTAGAAAAACTGGTATTATCTATCTATCTATCTATCTATCTATCTATCTATCTATCTATCTATCTATCTATCTATCTATCTATCTATGTATCTATCTATCTATCTATCTATCTATCTATCTATCTATCTATCTATCTATCTATCTATCTATCTATCTATCTATCTATCTATCTATCTATCTATCTATCTAGCTATCTAGCTATCTATCTATCCATCTATCCATCAAGCAAGACACGTCTGTCTGTCTGTGGCTCGCATATCTCTCTGACTTTTAGTCAGATCGGCCTGAGCTTTCGGATATGGTTTGCGCACGACACAAAGACGTGCATCCTTGTTTTTTGGACCAAATATGTAGAAGTTATCATATTTATATCATGCTGCCGGCGAATACGTGCACAAACTGAAGGCCACAGTGAGCACGGAGCATGAAGTAATCCAGACTAAACCCCGCCTCCCTTTGATTTGATTGGCTACTGTGACCACAACATGCATTGACGAGCGGGACACACACAGCAGACACAGCCTGTTGTTACTTACTCATTCAATGCACTCAACTTTCCAAACAAAACGTTTTTAAACCTTTCCACATACAACAATAATTCCTCAAACCTGTTCACCGTAGTGTTAAAGATCGCACGTTACGCTATTTTCACTGTTATACAGTAAATGTATAGTTAAACACTTCCACGACAGTGATGCTAATTTCAGTTAGCGTGTCAATAGTGTTTTCCATTTAAATTAGCACAGTCTCGGATAGCTCTGCTACCTGTGAATGCAAACTCGATCGCTTCCACAAAATGTTTTAAATACGTTAGAAAACACCTAAACGAGCTACAGACTGTACGATGCAAAAATGCCCTTCAGATCGGTTGCAATAATGAATGCTGCTGCCTTCAAGCTGCAATTACCAATAAAAAAAAATTCAGCTGCTTTGCCTATAAAGAATAGAGGATTATATGGCGTAAAAAATATTAAAGAAAGATCAAAAGTGAAATCGACGTGCGATGCGACAGCCATTTCAATGACTGTGTGAAACTGCCTATGTGTAGGCTACATCGGATTCTGTGTCCCACTTTCATAGACGGGTTACATTTAAGCAGGCATAAGCTAATACGGACGCTGCACTATTAACACTAATTTGGAAAAGCAGAAGATTTGACAGGAACTAATTTTAATGATATCAAATAATGCAGAAATGTTATCTAAATGTACTATACTGTTTATTGTAATTTTGTACAACAATATATGTGTGAATACAGTATAGGCCTTGACTCCTATCCCTTTTTGTCAGCCTTTCTGTTGATTTTACTGTCCGAATGGTCTATCTATCCTTAGTTGTCACCAAAAGGAAAGGAATGAGGTAGGGAGTGAGAAAAAGCACAGAATTGACCACAATGGTTAGACTCCAATATTACATGATGGGAGCCTAATGTCTTGGTATGAAGGACTGTGGGACACTTGAATATAGGGATGAACTGGCAGCTGGAGCGGAGTACGACGAGCATTCTTCGTCACCCCTCTCTCCTGCATCCTCTTCTCCCCCTTGGCCTGCTCATCTCGACCCTCCACAGCGGCTCACCTCAGTGAGGATGAATAATGAATGTGACTAGACACATGGGTCAGAGGTGACGTGTCTGTGAGGGAGCAAATTCCTCCTTGATTAGTACATAAAAAGCCAGGCCCATCTGCCTCTTCTCTGGGAGTTGACAGCGGTCTGGGCAGTAATGCCAGGAGCCTAGGGACAGCCAGGCAGAGAGTGAGGGGGGGTGTAGTCCTCTGCACGGAACAAGGAGAGAATCACAGGAGGGAGGATGGAGGAGGAGGAGGGGGAGGGGGAGGGGGAGGGGAGGGGGGACTCACTTGATCATCACCTCACATCATGCAGACGGCAGCATTGCAATGTGCAAAGTTGGAAGTTGCCTTTGGGCATTTGGCAGAGTATACAAATCAAGCTATCAACCAGCAAATGGAGAGAACAGCACTTACTGCTTTGTGTTGGGTATCGGTGCACAGGAATATTCTTTTAGAAGCTACTCATTAATATTTGAACACAGATGTATTACTGTATATTTCCATTCTTCAAGAACGCATTGAAATTATGTTTTTTTCCCACCCTAATACTTTGCGACACTGCAGTTTAGTGAGCATTGAGATGTACAGTATAAGCATAGCAGTTCCTTTCATTCAGCCAACGGATGTTGAGCTGAGTTGTTTCATTTATAACGTGCAAAAAAAGGAAAGCCGCCCACAGACTGCAGTTTTCTAAATCTCTCACACAAGGATCTTTTAGAAAGTTCAAGGCTATACACAACCACCAAGAATCCCTTAAAGCTCTTGACCTCCCATGGGGGACATCATTGATCTTATTAGTCTTTATAGAAGGATTAACAGTGGGAGCTCCTTTGTAGAGTTGTCCCCTCATTTACACTGACGTTGTAAGGTACTGGGAGGTAAATTGTATCCCATAGTAGCAATGCAATAAATGCGTGCTCTAAACGATGCCGGAGATAAGCAAACATGCTGGGAAAGGAAAAACATGGAGTAGGTTCGCCTCACCTACAGAGAAGGAACATACCCTTCGGCAGTGGCTATAATTAATATGCTAAATTGAATTGCAATAATCGACTAGGGTACTAGCCTTGTGCTCTAGAGGTAGGATGATTAAAATGTTAGGCTTCAGTGAAGGGGTGATTGGGACCCTGGTGAATTAAGGATTGGATTTGATGGGAGACAATGCGGCTTCTATTTTTCATTAATTAGCCTCAGATCCATAAAAACTGTGAAAGACTTCAATTGTATATTACTCCAGCCTCTCAATTACATCCATTCATTAGCTTTGAATGGCCTCCTCCAAAGCATTATAGCACATGCATTTGAGAATAAAAGAGTGAAGGAAAGATTGAGTAGACCTACCCTAATGCCACTGGGTGCCATTATCGTACAAGGGGAGATGATATGAATGAAAAATGTCAAAGGGATGAATGTGACGTGGCCAACGTCCAACACAATAGACGCTTGTGTGGGATGTCAAGTCATAAGTTTCTATTTTAAACCTCTGCAGTCACATCCGCACAAGGCCATTGTGCTCTTATACAGACATTAATTTCAGCTTTCAAAGATGCCCGCCCAAACCACTCATTTTCTATATCTTTCTATATTTTTTCAAAAGGCCCTGAATATTTCAATGAGTGGCTTCTCTAAACACAAATTTAAAGCATGTATACATCAGTGCTCATGTAAGAACAAATGGTGTGTACGTGCTTGCACAGGTGTAAACAACGATACCATCAAATGCTTTAGAGGATTTTTTTTCTTTAATTATAACCCATGAAAAAACATGTTGTATTTTTACCCCAACCAGTAACTATTCCTCAATCACTAGGGTCCTTCTGAGATTTCAAACACTGGTGATGCAGACTACTTATCCAAAAAGCTTTTAAGTGAAGTGCACTGAGTTCCATGTTGTAGCTTTCTGTAGATGTAACTCTCTACAGACACCCCGACAGCCCTGTGATTAAAATCTCCTTTGACATTTCTTTGTTGCTGTGTCTTTGCCATGGATGGCTCCAACT
This sequence comes from Ammodytes marinus, assembly GCF_949987685.1. Classification (NCBI taxonomy): domain Eukaryota; kingdom Metazoa; phylum Chordata; class Actinopteri; order Uranoscopiformes; family Ammodytidae; genus Ammodytes; species Ammodytes marinus. The sequence continues at coordinate 16,575,300 of NC_137214.1, read as the reverse complement.
GAAATATGGTTTTGCTTTTCCCTCCCCAACAGCCCATAAAGCCAAGCCTGAGGATTTACTGGTATTTTGTTTTGATGCGTACATTTCCTTTTTAAGAAGATTTCCTTTTTTTAAGCGTTGTTATATGCCCTGTTTAGTTTGCATTCCTGTCTGTCTGCGTCTCTCTCTCTCCATGTGTGTTTGTGTGTGTGGCAAAGTGTGTCCACGTGTTTGTGCATTCATACACAGAGATGGAGAGAGGTGAAGTGACAGCATGAGAGAGGTGCATGGTTGTGTAATAATGAAACCCATAATTACAGGGTGAGGGACTGGTATTGTCCGTGCGATTGACAAGTCCTTTTCAGTCATGAGTGCAGTTTTCTGTCAAAGGCCTGTTTTGTCTGCCTGTGCACCTTTCTGCTGTCGTATGAGAAACACAAAGCATCACTGCTCGGTGTATGTGCTCGGAGATAATACATGATTTGCATATAATTCTTTGATATGACAGGCTCCCGTTATAGTACAGCAGAAACCCAGGCCTAATTTACATTGTGTCCTTAACAGGTGCCATGATGCTTTGTTTAGGGACATAGGGAGCATATGACATTTTGTCTGCATGATATGGTAAGTGATATGGTTAGTCAGTGTACAACCAGTGTCTTGGGACAATAGAAAACAGGCCGCTGATGTGTTTTGATATATTGTGGTAAAGGTGCACCTGTGTCTGAATGTATCCAGTTCCTCTCTGCGGATGTTTTTCTTTCTTTATGATTGTATGTTTACAATCGGAGCAGACCTGAGCTATAAAGATGAAGAGGTACTCACCCCCCGGAAAGCTGAAATTGTTTTCAAAGTTTCTAGACCCATTTGTTCATTCTTTTTTTCTTCTGAAGAAGAACAGTCTTGTTGCATGCTTGGGTGTCATTCGTGTAATGACATCTTCAAGTACCTGTTTTCACACCTGCATCTTTGCACCCTTTTCACCTCCCCTTCCAATAATTGTAGAAAGAAAAAGAAAAAAAAATCCATCTACGACTGTGAACACAGGCATGGCTTTTCTTCTCTGACTAGTCTTCCAGAACAAAACGTTCCATACAGGAAAAATCGAGAATGCCCCATTTCCATATCAGGTCAGTCTGTCGGGGTGTGTGATTCCTCAGGTATTACATATTTTTAATTCCTCCTGACATGAGGTTGGGGAATAGTAGGAGCAATGGCTGCCATAAATTGAGCCATATTGTTGCTGCAGCTTAGAATTTGTTGTGGGAGATGGGCAGGAGAAGGAGGAAAACAACACACACCTGACTCTGGAGACAGAGAGGCACAGTCTGCTGTACACATACCTCAAGCTCACATTTGTGATTATTTGCTCTTCTCAGCCTGATTGCGGTACAGAAACATAAACATTGTAATGCCGAAATCAAATGTGCCAAGACTGGGCAAGCATCATCCCTACTCCCCGATGACTCAATAAACCCATATGGAGCATATCTGCATTACCCCCAGCCAGCAGCCCCTTTGGATATGTGTTCATTCACCTTTTTTTTTATTTATTAATTCATCACACATCTGAGGCATAACAAACTGCCCAAACAGAACCACCTTCATTTTAGCCTTCAATGTTTGAACAATATCAAAAGGTTGACGTGTCGAAAAATGGCAGTATGTTAAAATGAAAGTGAGCCTCCTCGTCATTTGCTTTTGCTTGTTTTTTTTTGTGACAGGAAGACAAGTCCCCCAAGCAGTGGTATTATTGGTGTGAATGCTGAAAGCATTCACAGCTTTAATATTCTGCGTATTTATTCTTATTATTGGTGTGAATGCTGAAAGCATTCACAGCTTTAATATTCTGCGTATTTATTCTTATTATTTTTATTCCGCCACTTTTTTGGCGTTCAATAACTTCAACATACTTCAACCTTCATACATGTTCCACATATCATTATTTTCAGCTCTTCAAGGGCTTCTTGGGACCATTTCAACATTTTCAAAAAAATTCATAATTTCATATTTATTCAACGTTTTATGAAAAATATTCAGATCCCAGCCACTCATTCATACTTATTCCCACAAACTTCATATACACCTTCAATTGTTCAGCTAATTCAGGACATTAATCTGTATGATTCAGAATTTTTTGCTACACTGCAAAATTTCAAATAAATTCAACTTTTATGAATTTTAATATTTCATGCAAAATTATGATCGTTCCTACTCGTCCATACTTCATCGTAGAAACTCGATTTCAAGTTATTCCTGTTTGTCTTGCACAGGAGCATACTTTCATAATTCACAATTTTTTCATAAAATGTATAACTTCAGAGATATTAAAGGTTTATTAAACATAAAAGTCTCTCCATGCAAATGAATAGGGAAGGATCCAAACTCGAAGAGTTTGGACATGACGCCAAACCTATCTGCTCATTCATACGTCATCCTAGAAACATGATTCTAACATATAAATATTCAGCTGACTTCCCTCTTTCATAAACTTAAACAGTTTTTTCAACAAATGTTTAGTTTTCTCATGAGACAGCCTTGTTTGAAGGCACGCATTATCAAAATCAAACAGTGAGTGGATGGAGCTACACTCCATGATCGGATGTCAAATGAACTCCATTTTCAACTTGCTGGCCTAACCAAATTGTTTACAATACAGACCCAAATGTCACAGTGAATATTAATTGGAATCTTCTCATTCTCACGGTACCATCATTTTTTCTGTCAGACAAACGGTTTGCGAGATACAGCCATTAGTTCGGGCTTAGCGTTCATTTAAAACCTCTGTCTGTGTGACAGGGGATTTGGGGACACAAGTGTCTGTACGTGTGTAGATTAGCAGCTGTTTACAATTGACACTGATTAGCTCTCTGTAACCATGGTAACACCATTGGCACGTGCACCTGTCTATGACTCAACGATGACATCATTGGCTAATGTAGGTCAAACTCCATAGAGAGCACAGAGAGAGAGACACACACACACACACACACACACACACACACACACACACACACACACACACACACACACACACACACACAGACACACACACTCACCCTGCACATACCACAGAGATAGACACACACACACACACACACACACACAGACACACACACACACACACACACACACACACAGACACACACACACACACAGACACCCACAGACACACACACACACAGAGACACACACACACACACACACAGACACACACACACACACACAGACACCCATACACACACACACACACAGACACACACACACACACACACACAGAGACACACACACACACACACACAGAGACACACACACACACACACACACACACACACACACAGACACACACAAACACAGACACACACACACAACACACACACACACACACACAAACACACACAAACAGACACACAGACACCCACACACACACACACACACACACAGACACACACACACACACACAGACACACACAGAGACACACACACACACAGACACACACACACACAGACACACACACACACACACACACAGAGACACACACACACACACACACACAGAGACAGACACACACACACACACACACACACACACACACACACAGACACACACACACACACACACACACACACACACACACACACACACACACACACACACACACAGACACACACACGCACACACATGCACACACACATGCACACACACACACAAAGACACACACACACACACACACACACACGCACGCACGCACACACACAAACACCCTACACAGACACACAGACACACACACATACACACAGACACACACACACACACACACACACACACACACACACACACACACACACACACAAAATTCAAGTTGCCTTTACTCAGTCAGTTTTCATCCGATAAACTTCATACCACATTCTACATGTTCAGCTCCTTCAGGACATTACATGGTAGTATTCTGATTGAGCTGAACACAGGGTTGGGGGTTCAATTCCCCATTCCAACACCAAATTTTAGACTTCACCGGATTTTCTTAAAATTTTGCACAGATGTTGATTATGACTCAGAGATGACATCACAAGAGTTTAGAGGTCAAAGGTCAAATTTCAAGGTCACTGTGATGTTGCCTTTTGTGACTGCATTCTCATGAACGCTTCCACGGTTTTTCTTCAAATTTTTCACAAATGTTGATTCTGACTCAAAGATGAACTGATTAAATTTTGGAGGTCATACTTCAAGGTCATAATTCATTCCTCAATTCAGCTAGAAAGTCCATTCAAACTTCCAAATATTCCACATTTTTCAAACATTCTATTATTCAACCATTCTGTTGATTCAGATATATTCATCTTTCGTTCTTCATCAACATTCAGCAGTGAAGCGTCAGCTTCTTCAACATTAGCGTCAGCATTCACACCGCAATTTCTTCAAGGAATTGCAATTCTAGTTGGTGTGAATGCTGAAAGCATTCACAGCTTTAATATTCTGCGTATTTGGTGTGAATGCTGAAAGCATTCACAGCTTTAATATTCTGCGTATTTGGTGTGAATGCTGGAAGCATTCACAGCTTTAATATTCTGCGTATTTATTCTTATTAGGGGGCCAAGCCCGAGCAGGAGCTGGGACCGCGTTTTGCACAGCAACGCGGTTCCCAAGCCCTGCGGGGCAGGGAACCCTATTGTTTTTGTGGCGATTATTATTATTAGGGGGCCAAGCCCGAGCAGGAGCTGGGACCGCGTTTTGCACAGCAACGCGGTTCCCAAGCCCTGCGGGGCAGGGAACCCTATTGTTTTTGTGGCGATTATTAGGGGGCCAAGCCCGAGCAGGAGCTGGGACCGCGTTTTGCACAGCAACGCGGTTCCCAAGCCCTGCGGGGCAGGGAACCCTATTGTTTTTGTGGCGATTATTATTATTATTATTATTATTTTAATTTTTCTCCGAGTAAAAGTGGTGCTGCAGCCCAAACCGTAAAGGGTTGGGACATGCCACTTGCGTGACTAGTTCAGACCCCCGGCCTCCCGGCCTACAAAAAAATTCAGACATGCCGGCCACTAGGTGGCGCTACAACGAAGGAAAACGCGTTTGGGGTCATAACTCCCACACCGAACGTCCCACAGTCAAAAACTTTATATCCACAGATGCACTGGAGTCAGCTGCATCATTTGGCATAGGCCACGCCCATTTGCGATATTATAGATTTTTCGCAGAATCGCGAAAACTGAAAAACTTATTTTTCGCTACACCTCCCACAATTTTTGGACAATTGACACCAGACTTTGCACAGAACATCTACCGACCCACACGGAAAGAAATCATTCGAAAGAATTGTGATCCGACCATGGATAACGAAACGGTAGCGTTTTAAATATTTGTTGATTAGCTACGTTTTACGAAAAAATTAATAAATCCAAAATCATAAGTCGGATCAAGTCCAAATTTTAGACATATGTTGGGGCTACCCTTAATTGCGTTCAATAAAAAATTCGGAAATTTTCGCCATAAGGGGGCGCCATAAATTAGGAAATTTTATATCTCCTAATTGGCCAGACGAATTTTCTTAAAACTCACGGGAAACCATCAAGGGGCATACACGACTCTATATAAAAAATATGGCCAAGAAATAGTAATGTTTAAGGGACTTTTTAATAAAATTTGATTTTTTTTTTTCCGTCAAAGAAAAAAGGCGGGAATGTTAGCATGTCCATTGACATTACATTGTGCAATTAGCTCCGGCGGCCATTTTGTCAAGGCTGACAATCTACTTTTGCTCATAACTCGCCAACCACACATCGCACATTAAAAAACTTGACATGCACTTGTTCTGTGAATTGAGCTGCATCGTTCCACCGTGGCAGTTTCGCAAAATTCATCCATAAACAGCGATACCTATACAACTCCCGCACCGAACATCCCACGGTCAAAAACTTTACATCCACAGGTTCTGTGGAGTGAGCGGCAGGCACGGCGCTTGACGACGAGTTGCGTCGGAGGCTTGGCCCCCGGTAAAAACTGCTTGCAGTTCTAGTTATTATTATTATTATTTTAATTTTTCTCCGAGTAAAACTGGTGCTGCAGCCCAAACTGTAAAGGGTTGGGACATGCCACTTGCATGACTAGTTCAGACCCCCGGCCTCCCGGCCTACACAAAAATTCAGACATGCCGGCCACTAGGTGGCGCTACAACGAAGGAAAACGCGTTTGGGGTCATAACTCCCACACCGAACGTCCCACAGTCAAAAACTTTATATCCACAGATGCACTGGAGTCAGCTGCATCATTTGGCATAGGCCACGCCCATTTGCGATATTATAGATTTTTCGCAGAATCGCGAAAACTGAAAAACTTATTTTTCGCTACACCTCCCACAATTTTTGGACAATTGACACCAGACTTTGCACAGAACATCTACCGACCCACACGGAAAGAAATCATTCGAAAGAATTGTGATCCGACCATGGATAACGAAACGGTAGCGTTTTAAATATTTGTTGATTAGCTACGTTTTACGAAAAAATTAATAAATCCAAAATCATAAGTCGGATCAAGTCCAAATTATAGACATATGTTGGGGCTACCCTTAATTAAGTTCAATAAAAAATTTGGAGAATTTTGCCATAAGGGGGCGCCATAAATTAGGAAATTTTATATCTCCTAATTGGCCAGAGGAATTTTCTTAAAACTCACGGGAAACCATCAAGGGGCATACCCAAGTCTATATGAAAAATATGGCCAAGAAATAGTAATGTTTAAGGGACTTTTTAATAAAATTAGATTTTTTTTTTTCCGTCAAAGAAAAAAGGCGGGAATGTTAGCATGTCCATTGACATTACATTGTGCAATTAGCTCCGGCGGCCATTTTGTCAAGGCTGACAATCTACTTTTGCTCATAACTCGCCAACCACACATCGCACATTAAAAAACTTGACATGCACTTGTTCTGTGAATTGAGCTGCATCGTTCCACCGTGGCAGTTTCGCCAAATTCATCCGTAAACAGCGATACCTATACAACTCCCGCACCGAACATCCCACGGTCAAAAACTTTACATCCACGGATTCCGCGAAGTGAGCGGCAGGCGCGGCGCTTGACGACGAGTTGCGTCGGAGGCTTGGCCCCCGGTCAAAACTGCTTGCAGTTCTAGTTATTATTATTCTTTTTATTTTTCTCGGAAAAACGGTGTAAAAATGGTGCTGCAGCCCAAACCGTAACTGGTTGGGACATGCCACTAGCATCATTAGTTCAGACCCCCGGCCTCTCAGCTGACCAAAAAAATCAGACACGCCGGCCACTAGGTGGCGCTACAACGAAGGAAAACGCGTTTGGGGTCATAACTCCCACACCGAACGTCCCACAGTCAAAAACTTTATATCCACATATTCACTGGAGTCAGCTGCATCATTTGGCATAGGCCACGCCCATTTGCGATATTATAGATTTTTCGCAAAATCGCAAAAACTGCAAAACATATTTTTCTCTATTCCTCCCACAATTTTTGGACAATTGACACCAAAGTTTGCACAGAACATCTACCGACCCACACGGAAAAGAATCATTCAAAAGAATTTTGATCCGACCATCGATAAAAAAACGGTAGCGTTTTAAATATTTGTTGATTAGCTACGTTTTACGTAAAAATTCATAAATCCAAAATCATAAGTCGGATCAAGTCCAAATTTTAGACATATATTGGGGCTACCCTTAATTGCGTTCAATAAAAAAATTGGACATTTTCGCCATAAGGGGGCGCCATAAATTAGGAAATTTCATATCTCCTAATTGGCCAGAGGAAATTTCTTAAAACTCACGGGAAAGCATCAAGGGGCATACACGACTCTATATAAAAAATATGGCCAAGAAATATTAATGTGTAAGGGACTTTTTAATAAAATTAGATATTTTTTTTTTCCGTCAAAGAAAAAAGGCGGGAATGTTAGCATGTCCATTGACATTACATTGTGCAATTAGCTCCGGCGGCCATTTTGTCAAGGCTGACAATCTACTTTTGCTCATAACTCGCCAACCACACATCGCACATTAAAAAACTTGACATGCACTTGTTCTGTGAATTGAGCTGCATCGTTCCACCGTGGCAGTTTCGCAAAATTCATCCATAAACAGCGATACCTATACAACTCCCGCACCGAACATCCCACGGTCAAAAACTTTACATCCGCAGATTCTGCGGAGTGAGCGGCAGGCACGGCGCTTGACGACGAGTTGCGTCGGAGGCTTGGCCCCCGGTAAAAACTGCTTGCAGTTCTAGTTAGGGGGCCAAGCCCGAGCAGGAGCTGGGACCGCGTTTTGCACAGCAACGCGGTTCCCAAGCCCTGCGGGGCAGGGAACCCTATTGTTTTTGTGGCGATTATTATTATTATTAGGGGGCCAAGCCCGAGCAGGCTGGGACCGCTGTATGCAAAGCAACGCGGTTCCCAAGCCCTGCGGGGCAGGGAACCCTATTGTTTTTGTAAGGATTATTATTATTATTTGTCGCCGCTAGAACTGCGTGCACAGCCCAAACCGTAAAGGGTGCAGACATGCCAATTGCATGACTAGATCCAGGTCCGTGAATTCTCAGCATACAAAAAAATTCAGACATGCCGGCCACTAGGTGGCGCTACACCAAAGAAAACGCGTTTGGGGCCATAACTCCCACACCGAAACTCCCACAGTCAAAAACTTTATATGCACAGATTCACTGGAGTCAGCTGCATCTTTTGGCATAGGCCACGCCCATTTCCGTATATATAGATTTTTCGCAAAATCGCAAAAACTGAAAAAGTTATTTTTCGCTACTCCTCCCACAATTTCTGGACAATTGACACCAGACTTTGCACAGAACATCTACCGACCCACACAGAAAAAAGTTATTCGAAAGAATTTTGATACGACCTTCGATGACGAAACGGTAGCGCTTTGAATATTTGAAAATTAGCTCACAGTTACTTCCTTGTACGTAAATATTCATAAATCCAAAAGTATAAGTCGGATCAAGTCAAAATTTTAGACATATGTTGGTGCTACCCTTAATTGCGTTCAATAAAAAATTGGAGAATTTCGCCATAAGGGGGCGCCATAAAACGAGGAAATTTGATATCTCCTAATTGGCCCAAGGAATTTTTTTAAAACTCCAGGGAAACCATCAAGGGGCATACCCGAGTCGATATAAAAAATATGGCCAAGAAATAGTAATGTTCAAGGGACTTTTTAATAAAATTAGATTTTTTTTTTCCGTCAAAGAGATTTGGCGCAATTGCTAATCTCAGATAGCATGTCCATTGACATTACATTGTGCAATTAGCTCGGGTCGCCATTTTAATCTGCTTTTGCTCATAACTCGCCAACCGAACATCCCACAGTCAAAAACTTTACATCCACAGATTCTGTGAAGTGAGCGGCCGGCGCGGCGGTTGACGACGAGTTGCGTCGGAGGCTTGGCCCCCGGTAAAAACTGCTTGCAGTTCTAGTTATTAGGGGGCCAAGCCCGAGCAGGAGCTGGGACCGCGTTTTGCACAGCAACGCGGTTCCCAAGCCCTGCGGGGCAGGGAACCCTATTGTTTTTGTGGCGATTATTAGGGGGCCAAGCCCGAGCAGGAGCTGGGACCGCGTTTTGCACAGCAACGCGGTTCCCAAGCCCTGCGGGGCTGGGAACCCTATTGTTTTAGTGGCGATTATTATTATTATTATTCTTTTTATTTTTCTCGGAAAAACGGTGTAAAAATGGTGCTGCAGCCCAAACCGTAACGGGTTGGGACATGCCACTAGAATCATTAGTTCAGACCCCCGGCCTCTCAGCTGACCAAAAAAATCAGACACGCCGGCCACTAGTTGGCGCTACAACGAAGGAAAACGCCTTTGGGGTCATAACTCCCACACCGAACGTCCCACAGTCAAAAACTTTATATCCACATATTCACTGGAGTCAGCTGCATCATTTGGCATAGGCCACGCCCATTTGCGATATTATAGATTTTTCGCAAAATCGCGAAAACTGCAAAACTGACTTTTCGCTACTCCTCCCACAATTTTTGGACAATTGACACCAAAGTTTGCACAGAACATCTACCGACCCACACGGAAAAGATTTTCTTGAAATAATTTTGATCCGACCATCGATAACGAAACGGTAGTGCTTTGAATATTTGTTGATTAGCTACGTTTTACGTAGAAATTCATAAATCCAAAATCATAAGTCGGATCAAGTCCAAATTTTAGACATATGTTGGGGCTACCCTTAATTGCGTTCAATAAAAAATTTGGAGAATTTTGCCATAAGGGGGCGCCATAAATTAGGAAATTTCATATCTCCTAATTGGCCAGAGGAATTTTCTTAAAACTCACGGGAAACCATCAAGGGGCATACACGAGTCTATATAAAAAATATGGCCAAGAAATATTAATGTGTAAGGGACTTTTTAATAAAATTAGATATTTTTTTTTTCCATCAAAGAAAAAAGGCGGGAATGTTAGCATGTCCATTGACATTACATTGTGCAATTAGCTCCGGCGGCCATTTTGTCAAGGCTGACAATCTGCTTTTGCTCATAACTCGCCAACCACACATCGCACATTAAAAAACTTGACATCCACTTGTTCTGTGAATTGAGCTGCATCGTTCCACCGTGGCACTTTCGCGAAATTCATCCGTAAACAGCGATACCTATACAACTCCCGCACCGAACATCCCACGGTCAAAAACTTTACATCCGCAGATTCTGCGGAGTGAGCGGCCGGCGCGGCGGTTGACGACGAGTTGCGTCGGAGGCTTGGCCCCCGGTAAAAACTGCTTGCAGTTCTAGTTATTATTATTATTATTATTTTAATTTTTCTCCGAGTAAAAGTGGTGCTGCAGCCCAAACCGTAAAGGGTTGGGACATGCCACTTGCGTGACTAGTTCAGACCCCCGGCCTCCCGGCCTACAAAAAAATTCAGACATGCCGGCCACTAGGTGGCGCTACAACAAAGGAAAACGCGTTTGGGGTCATAACTCCCACACCGAACGTCCCACAGTCAAAAACTTTATATCCACAGATGCACTGGAGTCAGCTGCATCATTTGGCATAGGCCACGCCCATTTGCGATATTATAGATTTTTCGCAGAATCGCGAAAACTGAAAAACTTATTTTTCGCTACACCTCCCACAATTTTTGGACAATTGACACCAGACTTTGCACAGAACATCTACCGACCCACACGGAAAGAAATCATTCGAAAGAATTGTGATCCGACCATGGATAACAAAACGGTAGCGTTTTAAATATTTGTTGATTAGCTACGTTTTACGAAAAAATTAATAAATCCAAAATCATAAGTCGGATCAAGTCCAAATTTTAGACATATGGTGGGACTACCCTTCATTGCGTTCAATAAAAAATTTGGAAATTTTCGCCATAAGGGGGCGCCATAAATTAGGAAATTTCATATCTCCTAATTGGCCAGAGGAAATTTCTTAAAACTCACGGGAAACCATCAAGGGGCATACACGAGTCTATATAAAAAATATGGCCAAGAAATATTAATGTGTAAGGGACTTTTTAATAAAATTAGATATTTTTTTTTTCCATCAAAGAAAAAAGGCGGGAATGTTAGCATGTCCATTGACATTACATTGTGCAATTAGCTCCGGCGGCCATTTTGTCAAGGCTGACAATCTGCTTTTGCTCATAACTCGCCAACCACACATCGCACATTAAAAAACTTGACATCCACTTGTTCTGTGAATTGAGCTGCATCGTTCCACCGTGGCACTTTCGCCAAATTCATCCGTAAACAGCGATACCTATACAACTCCCGCACCGAACATCCCACGGTCAAAAACTTTACATCCGCGGATTCCGCGGAGTGAGCGGCCGGCGCGGCGGTTGACGACGAGTCGCGTCGGAGGCTTGGCCCCCGGTAAAAACTGCTTGCAGTTCTAGTTAGGGGGCCAAGCCCGAGCAGGAGCTGGGACCGCGTTTTGCACAGCAACGCGGTTCCCAAGCCCTGCGGGGCAGGGAACCCTATTGTTTTAGTGGCGATTATTATTATTAGGGGGCCAAGCCCGAGCAGGAGCTGGGACCGCGTTTTGCACAGCAACGCGGTTCCCAAGCCCTGCGGGGCAGGGAACCCTATTGTTTTAGTGGCGATTATTATTATTATTCTTATTTGTCGCCGCTAGAACTGCGTGCACAGCCCAAACCGTAAAGGGTGCAGACATGCCAATTGCATGACTAGATCCAGGTCCGTGAAATCTCAGCATACAACAAAATTCAGACATGCCGGCCACTAGGTGGCGCTACAATGAAGGAAAACGCGTTTGGGGTCATAACTCCCACACCGAACGTCCCACAGTCAAAAAGTTTATATCCACAGATGCACTGGAGTCAGCTGCATCATTTGGCATAGGCCACGCCCATTTGCGATATTATAGATTTTTTGCAAAATCGCAAAAACTGCAAAACTGACTTTTCGCTACTCCTCCCACAATTTTTGGACAATTGACACCAGACTTTGCACAGAACATCTACCGACCCACACGGAAAGAAATCATACGAAAGAATTTTGATCCGACCATGGATAACGAAACGGTAGCGTTTTAAATATTTGTTGATTAGCTACGTTTTACGAAAAAATTCATAAATCCAAAATCATAAGTCGGATCAAGTCCAAATTTTAGACATATGTTGGGGCTACCCTTAATTGCGTTCAATAAAAAAATTGGAAATTTTCGCCATAAGGGGGCGCCATAAATTAGGAAATTTTATATCTCCTAATTGGCCAGAGGAATTTTCTTAAAACTCACGGGAAACCATCAAGGGGCATACCCAAGTCTATATGAAAAATATGGCCAAGAAATAGTAATGTTTAAGGGACTTTTTAATAAAATTAGATTTTTTTTTTTCCGTCAAAGAAAAAAGGCGGGAATGTTAGCATGTCCATTGACATTACATTGTGCAATTAGCTCCGGCGGCCATTTTGTCAAAGCTGACAATCTGCTTTTGCTCATAACTCGCCAACCACACATCGCACATTAAAAAACTTGACATCCACTTGTTCTGTGAATTGAGCTGCATCGTTCCACCGTGGCACTTTCGCGAAATTCATCCGTAAACAGCGACACCTATACAACTCCCGCACCGAACATCCCACGGTCAAAAACTTTACATCCGCAGATTCTGCGGAGTGAGCGGCCGGCGCGGCGGTTGACGACGAGTTGCGTCGGAGGCTTGGCCCCCGGTAAAAACTGCTTGCAGTTCTAGTTATTATTATTTTTATTTTTCTCCGAGTAAAAGTGGTGCTGCAGCCCAAACCGTAAAGGGTTGGGACATGCCACTTGTATGACTAGTTCAGACCCCCGGCCTCTCGGCCTACAAAAAAATTCAGACATGCCGGCCACTAGGTGGCGCTACAACGAAGGAAAACGCGTTTGGGGTCATAACTCCCAAACCGAACGTCCCACAGTCAAAAACTTTATACCCACAGATGCACTGGAGTCAGTTGCATCATTTGGCATAGGCCACGCCCATTTGCGATATTATAGATTTTTCGCAAAATCGCGAAAACTGAAAAACATATTTTTCGCTACTCCTCCCACAATTTTTGGACAATTGACACCAAAGTTTGCACAGAACATCTACCGACCCATACGGAAACAAATTTTTCGAAAGAATTTGGATACGACCATCGATAACGAAACGGTAGCGCTTTGAATATTTGTTGATTAGCTACGTTTTACGTTAATATTCATAAATCCAAAATCATAAGTCGGATCAAGTCCAAACTTTAGACATATGTTGGGGCTACCCTTAATTGCGTTCAATAAAAAATTTGGAAATTTCCGCCATAAGGGGGCGCCATAAATTAGGAAATTTCATATCTCCTAATTGGCCAGAGGAAATTTCTTAAAACTCACGGGAAACCATCAAGGGGCATACACGAGTCTATATAAAAAATATGGCCAAGAAATATTAATGTGTAAGGGACTTTTTAATAAAATTAGATATTTTTTTTTTCCATCAAAGAAAAAAGGCGGGAATGTTAGCATGTCCATTGACATTACATTGTGCAATTAGCTCCGGCGGCCATTTTGTCAAGGCTGACAATCTGCTTTTGCTCATAACTCGCCAACCACACATCGCACATTAAAAAACTTGACATCCACTTGTTCTGTGAATTGAGCTGCATCGTTCCACCGTGGCACTTTCGCGAAATTCATCCGTAAACAGCGATACCTATACAACTCCCGCACCGAACATCCCACGGTCAAAAACTTTACATCCGCAGATTCTGCGGAGTGAGCGGCCGGCGCGGCGGTTGACGACGAGTTGCGTCGGAGGCTTGGCCCCCGGTAAAAACTGCTTGCAGTTCTAGTTAGGGGGCCAAGCCCGAGCAGGAGCTGGGACCGCGTTTTGCACAGCAACGCGGTTCCCAAGCCCTGCGGGGCAGGGAACCCTATTGTTTTTGTAAGGATTATTATTATTATTATTATTATTATTATTATTTGTCGCCGCTAGAACTGCGTGCACAGCCCAAACCGTAAAGGGTGCAGACATGCCAATTGCATGACTAGATCCAGGTCCGTGAATTTTCAGCATACAAAAAAATTCAGACATGCCGGCCACTAGGTGGCGCTACAACGAAGGAAAACGCGTTTGGGGTCATAACTCCCACACCGAGCGTCCCACAGTCAAAAACTTTATATCCACAGATGCGCTGGAGTCAGCTGCATCATTTGGCATAGGCCACGCCCATTTGCGATATTATAGATTTTTCGCAAAATCGCGAAAACTGCAAAACATATTTTTCGCTACTCCTCCCATATTTTTTGGACAATTGACACCAAACTTTGCACAGAACATCTACCGACCCATACGGAAAATAATTTTTCGAAAGAATTTGGATACGACCATCGATAACGAAACGATAGCGCTTTGAATATTTGTTGATTAGCTACGTTTTACGTAGAAATTCATAAATCCAAAATCATGAGTCGGATCAAGTCCAAACTTTAGACATATGTTGGGGCTACCCTTAATTGCGTTCAATAAAAAATTTGGAGAATTTCGCCACAAGGGGGCGCCATAAATTAGGAAATTTTATATCTCCTAATTGGCCAAAGGAATTTTCTTAAAACTCACGGTAAACCATCAAGGGGCATACACGAGTCTATAGAAAAAATATGGCCAAGAAATAGTAATGTTTAAGGGACTTTTTAATAAAATTAGATTTTTTTTTTTCCGTCAAAGAAAAAAGGCGGGAATGTTAGCATGTCCATTGACATTACATTGTGCAATTAGCTCCGGCGGCCATTTTGTCAAGGCTGACAATCTGCTTTTGCTCATAACTCGCCAACCACACATCGCACATTAAAAAACTTGACATCCACTTGTTCTGTGAATTGAGCTGCATCGTTCCACCGTGGCACTTTCGCGAAATTCATCCGTAAACAGCGATACCTATACAACTCCCGCACCGAACATCCCACGGTCAAAAACTTTACATCCGCAGATTCCGCGGAGTGAGCGGCCGGCGCGGCAGTTGACGACGAGTTGCGTCGGAGGCTTGGCCCCCGGTAAAAACTGCTTGCAGTTCTAGTTATTAGGGGGCCAAGCCCGAGCAGGAGCTGGGACCGCGTTTTGCACAGCAACGCGGTTCCCAAGCCCTGCGGGGCAGGGAACCCTATTGTTTTAGTGGCGATTATTATTATTATTATACTTCGCCGCATAAAACTGTGTCCACAGCCCAAACCGTAAAGGGTTGGGACATGCCACTTGCATGACTAGTTCAGACCCCCGGCCTCTCGGCCTACAAAAAAATTCAGACATGCCGGCCACTAGGTGGCGCTACACCAAAGAAAACGCGTTTGGGGCTATAACTCCCACACCGAACGTCCCACCGTCAAAAACTTTATATCCACAGATGCACTGGAGTCAGCTGCATCATTTGGCATAGGCCACGCCCATTTGCGATATTATAGATTTTTCGCAAAATCGCGAAAACTGCAAAACATATTTTTCGCTACTCCTCCCACAATTTCTGGACAATTGACACCAAAGTTGGCACAGAACATCTACCGACCCACACGGAAAGAAATCATTCGAAAGAATTGTGATCCGACCATGGATAACGAAACGGTAGCCTTTTAAATATTTGTTGATTAGCTACGTTTTACGAAAAAATTAATAAATCCAAAATCATAAGTCGGATCAAGTCCAAATTTTAGACATATGTTGGGGCTACCCTTAATTGCGTTTAATAAAAAATTCGGAAATTTTCGCCATAAGGGGGCGCCATAAATTAGGAAATTTTATATCTCCTAATTGGCCAGACGAATTTTCTTAAAACTCACGGTAAACCATCAAGGGGCAAACACGAGTCTATAGAAAAAATATGGCCAACAAATATTAATGTGTAAGGGACTTTTTAATAAAATTAGATATTTTTTTTTTCCGTCAAAGAAAAAAGGCGGGAATGTTAGCATGTCCATTGACATTACATTGTGCAATTAGCTCCGGCGGCCATTTTGTCAAGGCTGACAATCTACTTTTGCTCATAACTCGCCAACCACACATCGCACATTAAAAAACTTGACATGCACTTGTTCTGTGAATTGAGCTGCATCGTTCCACCGTGGCAGTTTCGCGAAATTCATCCATAAACAGCGATACCTATACAACTCCCGCACCGAACATCCCACGGTCAAAAACTTTACATCCACAGGTTCTGTGGAGTGAGCGGCAGGCACGGCGCTTGACGACGAGTTGCGTCGGAGGCTTGGCCCCCGGTAAAAACTGCTTGCAGTTCTAGTTTTTATTATTATTATACTTCGCCCCCTAAAACTGTGTCCACAGCCCAAACCGTAAAGGGTGCAGACATGCCAATAGCATGACTAGATCCAGGTCCGTGAATTCTCGGCATACAAAAAAATTCAGACATGCCGGCCACTAGGTGGCGCTACACCAAAGAAAACGCGTTTGGGGTCTTAACTCCCACACCGAACGTCCCACAGTCAAAAACTTTATATCCACAGATGCACTGGAGTCAGCTGCATCATTTGGCATAGGCCACGCCCATTTGCGATATTATAGATTTTTCGCAAAATCGCGAAAACTGAAAAACATATTTTTCGCTACTCCTCCCACAATTTTTGGACAATTGACACCAAACTTTGCACAGAACATTTACCGACCCACACGGAAAGAAATTATCACACAGAATTTTGATCCGACCATCGATAACGAAACGGTAGCGCTTTGAATATTTGTTGATTAGCTACGTTTTACGTAGAAATTCATAAATCCAAAATCATAAGTCGGATCAAGTCCAAATTCTAGACATATGTTGGGGCTACCCTTAATTGCGTTCAATAAAAAATTTGGAAATTTTCGCCATAAGGGGGCGCCATAAATTAGGAAATTTTATATCTCCTAATTGGCCAGAGGAATTTTCTTAAAACTCACGGTAAACCATCAAGGGGCATACACGAGTCTATAGAAAAAAGATGGCCAAGAAATATTAATGTTTAAGGGACTTTTTAATAAAATTTGATTTGTTTTTTTCCGTCAAAGAAAAAAGGCGGGAATGTTAGCATGTCCATTGACATTACATTGTGCAATTAGCTCCGGCAGCCATTTTGTCAAGGCTGACAATTTACTTTTGCTCATAACTCGCCAACCAAACATCGCACATTAAAAAACTTGACATCCACTTGTTCTGTGAATTGAGCTGCATCGTTCCACCGTGGCAGTTTCGCGAAATTCATCCATAAACAGCGATACCTATTGACGACGAGTTGCGTCGGAGGCTTGGCCCCCGGTAAAAACTGCTTGCAGTTCTAGTTATTATTATTAGGGGGCCAAGCCCGAGCAGGAGCTGGGACCGCGTTTTGCACAGCAACGCGGTTCCCAAGCCCTGCGGGGCAGGGAACCCTATTGTTTTTGTGGCGATTATTAGGGGGCCAAGCCCGAGCAGGAGCTGGGACCGCGTTTTGCACAGCAACGCGGTTCCCAAGCCCTGCGGGGCAGGGAACCCTATTGTTTTAGTGGCGATTATTATTAGGGGGCCAAGCCCGAGCAGGCTGGGACCGCTGTATGCAAAGCAACGCGGTTCCCAAGCCCTGCGGGGCAGGGAACCCTATTGTTTTTGTAAGGATTATTAGGGGGCCAAGCCCGAGCAGGAGCTGGGACCGCGTTTTGCACAGCAACGCGGTTCCCAAGCCCTGCGGGGCAGGGAACCCTATTGTTTTTGTAAGGATTATTATTATTATTATTATTCTTTTTATTTTTCTCGGAAAAACGGTGTAATATTGGTGCTGCAGCCCAAACCGTAACGGGTTGGGACATGCCACTAGCATCATTAGTTCAGACCCCCGGCCTCTCAGCTGACCAAAAAAATCAGACACGCCGGCCACTAGTTGGCGCTACAACGAAGGAAAACGCGTTTGGGGTCATAACTCCCACACCGAACGTCCCACAGTCAAAAACTTTATATCCACATATTCACTGGAGTCAGCTGCATCATTTGGCATAGGCCACGCCCATTTGCGATACTATAGATTTTTCGCAAAATCGCAAAAACTGCAAAACATATTTTTCTCTATTCCTCCCACAATTTTTGGACAATTGACACCAAAGTTTGCACAGAACATCTACCGACCCACACGGAAAAGAATCATTCGAAAGAATTTTGATCCGACCATGGATAACGAAACGGTAGCGTTTTAAATATTTAGTGATTAGCTACGTTTTACGAAAAAATTCATAAATCCAAAATCATAAGTCGGATCAAGTCCAAATTTTAGACATATGTTGGGGCTACCCTTAATTGCGTTGAATAAAAAAATTGGACATTTTCGCCATAAGGGGGCGCCATAAATTAGGAAATTTCATATCTCCTAATTGGCCAGAGGAAATTTCTTAAAACTCACGGGAAACCATCAAGGGGCATACACGAGTCTATATAAAAAATATGGCCAAGAAATATTAATGTGTAAGGGACTTTTTAATAAAATTAGATTTTTTTTTTTTCCATCAAAGAAAAAAGGCGGGAATGTTAGCATGTCCATTGACATTACATTGTGCAATTAGCTCCGGCAGCCATTTTGTCAAGGCTGACAATTTACTTTTGCTCATAACTCGCCAACCAAACATCGCACATTAAAAAACTTGACATCCACTTGTTCTGTGAATTGAGCTGCATCGTTCCACCGTGGCACTTTCGCGAAATTCATCCGTAAACAGCGATACCTATACAACTCCCGCACCGAACATCCCACGGTCAAAAACTTTACATCCACGGATTCCGCGAAGTGAGCGGCCGGCGCGGCGGTCGACGACGAGTCGCGTCGGAGGCTTGGCCCCCGGTCAAAACTGCTTGCAGTTCTAGTTATTATTATACTTCGCCGCATAAAACTGTGTCCACAGCCCAAACCGTAAAGGGTTGGGACATGCCACTTGCATGACTAGTTCAGACCCCCGGCCTCTCGGCCTACAAAAAAATTCAGACATGCCGGCCACTAGGTGGCGCTACACCAAAGAAAACGCGTTCGGGGCCATAACTCCCACACCGAACGTCCCACAGTCAAAAACTTTATATCCACAGATGCACTGGAGTCAGCTGCATCATTTGGCATAGGCCACGCCCATTTGCGATATTATAGATTTTTCGCAAAATCGCGAAAACTGCAAAACATATTTTTCGCTACTCCTCCCACAATTTTTGGACAATCGACACCAAACATTGCACAGAACATCTACCGACCCACACGGAAAGAAATCATACGAAAGAATTTTGATCCGACCATGGATAACGAAACGGTAGCGTTTTAAATATTTGTTGATTAGCTACGTTTTACGAAAAAATTCATAAATCCAAAATCATAAGTCGGATCAAGTCCAAATTTTAGACATATGTTGGGGCTACCCTTAATTGCGTTCAATAAAAAAATTGGACATTTTCGCCATAAGGGGGCGCCATAAATTAGGAAATTTTATATCTCCTAATTGGCCAGAGGAATTTTCTTAAAACTCACGGTAAAACATCAAGGGGCAAACACGAGTCTATAGAAAAAATATGGCCAAGAAATATTAATGTGTAAGGGACTTTTTAATAAAATTAGATATTTTTTTTTTCCATCAAAGAAAAAAGGCGGGAATGTTAGCATGTCCATTGACATTACATTGTGCAATTAGCTCCGGCGGCCATTTTGTCAAGGCTGACAATCTACTTTTGCTCATAACTCGCCAACCACACATCGCACATTAAAAAACTTGACATGCACTTGTTCTGTGAATTGAGCTGCATCGTTCCACCGTGGCAGTTTCGCAAAATTCATCCATAAACAGCGATACCTATACAACTCCCGCACCGAACATCCCACGGTCAAAAACTTTACATCCACAGGTTCCGCGGAGTGAGCGGCAGGCACGGCGCTTGACGACGAGTTGCGTCGGAGGCTTGGCCCCCGGTAAAAACTGCTTGCAGTTCTAGTTATTATTATACTTCGCCGCATAAAACTGTGTCCACAGCCCAAACCGTAAAGGGTTGGGACATGCCACTTGCATGACTAGTTCAGACCCCCGGCCTCTCGGCCTACAAAAAAATTCAGACATGCCGGCCACTAGGTGGCGCTACACCAAAGAAAACGCGTTTGGGGCTATAACTCCCACACCGAACGTCCCACCATCAAAAACTTTATATCCACAGATGCACTGGAGTCAGCTGCATCATTTGGCATAGGCCACGCCCATTTGCGATATTATAGATTTTTCGCAAAATCGCGAAAACTGCAAAACTGACTTTTCGCTACTCCTCCCACAATTTTTGGACAATTGACACCAGACTTTGCACAGAACATCTACCGACCCACACGGAAAGAAATCATTCGAAAGAATTGTGATCCGACCATGGATAACGAAACGGTAGCGTTTTAAATATTTGTTGATTAGCTACGTTTTACGAAAAAATTAATAAATCCAAAATCATAAGTCGGATCAAGTCCAAATTTTAGACATATGTTGGGGCTACCCTTAATTGCGTTCAATAAAAAAATTGGACATTTTCGCCATAAGGGGGCGCCATAAATTAGGAAATTTCATATCTCCTAATTGGCCAGAGGAAATTTCTTAAAACTCACGGGAAAGCATCAAGGGGCATACACGAGTCTATATAAAAAATATGGCCAAGAAATAGTAATGTTTAAGGGACTTTTTAATAAAATGAGATTTTTTTTTTCCGTCAAAGAAAAAAGGCGGGAATGTTAGCATGTCCATTGACATTACATTGTGCAATTAGCTCCGGCAGCCATTTTGTCAAGGCTGACAATTTACTTTTGCTCATAACTCGCCAACCAAACATCGCACATTAAAAAACTTGACATCCACTTGTTCTGTGAATTGAGCTGCATCGTTCCACCGTGGCAGTTTCGCGAAATTCATCCATAAACAGCGATACCTATTGACGACGAGTTGCGTCGGAGGCTTGGCCCCCGGTCAAAACTGCTTGCAGTTCTAGTTATTAGGGGGCCAAGCCCGAGCAGGAGCTGGGACCGCGTTTTGCACAGCAACGCGGTTCCCAAGCCCTGCGGGGCAGGGAACCCTATTGTTTTTGTAAGGATTGTTTTTATTAGGGGGCCAAGCCCGAGCAGGAGCTGGGACCGCGTTTTGCACAGCAACGCGGTTCCCAAGCCCTGCGGGGCAGGGAACCCTATTGTTTTTGTGGCGATTATTATTATTATTATTATTTTAATTTTTCTCCGAGTAAAAGTGGTGCTGCAGCCCAAACCGTAAAGGGTTGGGACATGCCACTTGCGTGACTAGTTCAGACCCCCGGCCTCCCGGCCTACAAAAAAATTCAGACATGCCGGCCACTAGGTGGCGCTACAACGAAGGAAAACGCGTTTGGGGTCATAACTCCCACACCGAACGTCCCACAGTCAAAAACTTTATATCCACAGATGCACTGGAGTCAGCTGCATCATTTGGCATAGGCCACGCCCATTTGCGATATTATAGATTTTTCGCAGAATCGCAAAAACTGAAAAACTTATTTTTCGCTACACCTCCCACAATTTTTGGACAATTGACACCAGACTTTGCACAGAACATCTACCGACCCACACGGAAAGAAATCATTCGAAAGAATTGTGATCCGACCATCGATAACGAAACGGTAGCGCTTTGAATATTTGTTGATTAGCTACGTTTTACGAAAAAATTTATAAATCCAAAATCATAAGTCGGATCAAGTCCAAATTTTAGACATATGTTGGGGCTACCCTTAATTGCGTTCAATAAAAAAATCGAAAATTTTCGCCATAAGGGGGCGCCATAAATTAGGAAATTTCATATCTCCTAATTGGCCAGAGGAATTTTCTTACAACTCACGGGAAGCCATCAAGGGGCATACACGAGTCTATATAAAAAATATGGCCAAGAAATAGTAATGTTTAAGGGACTTTTTAATAAAATTAGATTTTTTTTTTTCCGTCAAAGAAAAAAGGCGGGAATGTTAGCATGTCCATTGACATTACATTGTGCAATTAGCTCCGGCGGCCATTTTGTCAAGGCTGACAATCTGCTTTTGCTCATAACTCGCCAACCACACATCGCACATTAAAAAACTTGACATCCACTTGTTCTGTGAATTGAGCTGCATCGTTCCACCGTGGCACTTTCGCGAAATTCATCCGTAAACAGCGATACCTATACAACTCCCGCACCGAACATCCCACGGTCAAAAACTTTACATCCGCAGATTCCGCGGAGTGAGCGGCCGGCGCGGCGGTTGACGACGAGTTGCGTCGGAGGCTTGGCCCCCGGTAAAAACTGCTTGCAGTTCTAGTTATACTTACCTCCCTAAAACTGCGTGCACAGCCCAAACCGTAAAGGGTGCAGACATGCCAATTGCATGACTAGATCCAGGTCCGTCCGGACTACGCATACGACAAAATTTCAGACATGATGGCCACTAGGTGGCGCTACAACGAAGGAAAACGCTTTTTGGGTCATAACTCCCACACCGAACCTCCCACAGTCAAAAACTTTATATCCACAGATTCACTGGAGTCAGCTGCATCATTTGGCATAGGCCACGCCCATTTGCGATATTATAGATTTTTCGCAAAATCGCGAAAACTGCAAAACTGACTTTTCGGTACTCCTCCCACAATTTTTGGACAATTGACACCAAAGTTTGCACAGAACATCTACCGACCCATACGGAAAGAAATCCTGTAAAAGAATTTTGATCCGACCATCGATAACGAAACGGTAGCGTTTTAAATATTTGTTGATTAGCTACGTTTTACGTAAAAATTCATAAATCCAAAATCATAAGTCGGATCAAGTCCAAATTTTAGACATATATTGGGGCTACCCTTAATTGCGTTCAATAAAAAAATTGGACATTTTCACCATAAGGGGGCGCCATAAATTAGGAAATTTCATATCTCCTAATTGGCCAAAGGAAATTTCTTAAAACTCACGGGAAAGCATCAAGGGGCATACACGACTCTATATAAAAAATATGGCCAACAAATATTAATGTGTAAGGGACTTTTTAATAAAATTTGATATTTTTTTTTTCCGTCAAAGAAAAAAGGCGGGAATGTTAGCATGTCCATTGACATTACATTGTGCTATTAGCTCCGGCGGCCATTTTGTCAAGGCTGACAATCGACTTTTGCTCATAACTCGCCAACCACACATCGCACATTAAAAAACTTGACATGCACTTGTTCTGTGAATTGAGCTGCATCGTTCCACCGTGGCAGTTTCGCAAAATTCATCCATAAACAGCGATACCTATACAACTCCCGCACCGAACATCCCACGGTCAAAAACTTTACATCCACAGGTTCTGTGGAGTGAGCGGCAGGCACGGCGCTTGACGACGAGTTGCGTCGGAGGCTTGGCCCCCGGTAAAAACTGCTTGCAGTTCTAGTTATTATTATTATACTTCGCCGCATAAAACTGTGTCCACAGCCCAAACCGTAAAGGGTGCAGACATGCCAATAGCATCATTAGTTCAGACCCCCGGCCTCTCAGCCTACAAAAAAATTCAGACATGCCGGCCACTAGGTGGCGCTACAACGAAGGAAAACGCGTTTGGGGTCATAACTCCCACACCGAACGTCCCACAGTCAAAAACTTTATATCCACAGATGCACTGGAGTCAGCTGCATCATTTGGCATAGGCCACGCCCATTTGCGATATTATAGATTTTTCGCAAAATCGCGAAAACTGCAAAACTGACTTTTCGTTACTCCTCCCACAATTTCTGGACAATTGACACCAAACTTTGCACAGAACATCTACCGACCCAAACGGAAAGAAATCTTGCTAAAGCATTTTGATCCGACCATGGATAACGAAACGGTAGCGTTTTAAATATTTCTTGATTAGCTACGTTTTACGAAAAAATTCATAAATCCAAAATCATAAGTCGGATCAAGTCCAAATTTTAGACATATGTTGGGACTACCCTTAATTGCGTTCAATAAAAAATTTGGAAATTTTCGCCATAAGGGGGCGCCATAAATTATGAAATTTCATATCTCCTAATTGGCCAGAGGAAATTTCTTAAAACTCACGGGAAACCATCAAGGGGCATACACGAGTCTATATAAAAAATATGGCCAAGAAATATTAATGTGTAAGGGACTTTTTAATAAAATTAGATTTTTTTTTTTCCGTCAAAGAAAAAAGGCGGGAATGTTAGCATGTCCATTGACATTACATTGTGCAATTAGCTCCGGCGGCCATTTTGTCAAGGCTGACAATCTGCTTTTGCTCATAACTCGCCAACCACACATCGCACATTAAAAAACTTGACATCCACTTGTTCTGTGAATTGAGCTGCATCGTTCCACCGTGGCACTTTCGCGAAATTCATCCGTAAACAGCGATACCTATACAACTCCCGCACCGAACATCCCACGGTCAAAAACTTTACATCCGCAGATTCTGCGGAGTGAGCGGCCGGCGCGGCGGTTGACGACGAGTTGCGTCGGAGGCTTGGCCCCCGGTAAAAACTGCTTGCAGTTCTAGTTATTATTAGGGGGCCAAGCCCGAGCAGGAGCTGGGACCGCGTTTTGCACAGCAACGCGGTTCCCAAGCCCTGCGGGGCAGGGAACCCTATTGTTTTTGTAAGGATTATTATTATTATTTTAATTTTTCTCCGAGTAAAAGTGGTGCTGCAGCCCAAACCGTAAAGGGTTGGGACATGCCACTTGCATGACTAGTTCAGACCCCCGGCCTCCCGGCCTACAACAAAATTCAGACATGCAGGCCACTAGGTGGCGCTACAACAAAGGAAAACGCGTTTGGGGTCATAACTCCCACACCGAACGTCCCACAGTCAAAAACTTTATATCCACAGATGCACTAGAGTCAGCTGCATCATTTGGCATAGGCCACGCCCATTTGCGATATTATAGATTTTTCGCAAAATCGCAAAAACTTCAAAACATATTTTTCGCTACTCCTCCCACAATTTTTGGACAATTGACACCAAACTTTGCACAGAACATCTACCGACCCACACGGTAAAAACTTATATAAAAGACTTTTGATCCGACCATGGATAACGAAACGGTAGCGTTTTAAATATTTGTTGATTAGCTACGTTTTACGGAAAAATTCATAAATCCAAAATCATAAGTCGGATCAAGTCCAAATTTTAGACATATGTTGGGGCTACCCTTAATTGCGTTCAATAAAAAATTCGGAAATTTTCGCCATAAGGGGGCGCCATAGATTAGGAAATTTCATATCTCCTAATTGGCCAGAGGAAATTTCTTAAAACTCACGGGAAACCATCAAGGGGCATACACGAGTCTATATAAAAAATATGGCCAAGAAATATTAATGTGTAAGGGACTTTTTAATAAAATTAGATATTTTTTTTTTCCATCAAAGAAAAAAGGCGGGAATGTTAGCATGTCCATTGACATTACATTGTGCAATTAGCTCCGGCGGCCATTTTGTCAAGGCTGACAATCTGCTTTTGCTCATAACTCGCCAACCACACATCGCACATTAAAAAACTTGACATCCACTTGTTCTGTGAATTGAGCTGCATCGTTCCACCGTGGCACTTTCGCGAAATTCATCCGTAAACAGCGACACCTATACAACTCCCGCACCGAACATCCCACGGTCAAAAACTTTACATCCGCAGATTCTGCGGAGTGAGCGGCCGGCGCGGCGGTTGACGACGAGTTGCGTCGGAGGCTTGGCCCCCGGTAAAAACTGCTTGCAGTTCTAGTTATTATTATACTTCGCCCCCTAAAACTGTGTCCACAGCCCAAACCGTAAAGGGTGCAGACATGCCAATAGCATGACTAGATCCAGGTCCGTGAATTCTCGGCATACAAAAAAATTCAGACATGCCGGCCACTAGGTGGCGCTACACCAAAGAAAACGCGTTTGGGGTCATAACTCCCACACCGAACGTCCCACAGTCAAAAACTTTATATCCACAGATGCACTGGAGTCAGCTGCATCATTTGGCATAGGCCACGCCCATTTGCGATATTATAGATTTTTCGCAAAATCGCGAAAACTGAAAAACATATTTTTCGCTACTCCTCCCACAATTTTTGGACAATTGACACCAAACTTTGCACAGAACATCTACCGACCCACACGGAAAGAAATTATCACACAGAATTTTGATCCGACCATCGATAACGAAACGGTAGCGCTTTGAATATTTGTTGATTAGCTACGTTTTACGTAGAAATTCATAAATCCAAAATCATAAGTCGGATCAAGTCCAAATTCTAGACATATGTTGGGGCTACCCTTAATTGCGTTCAATAAAAAATTTGGAAATTTTCGCCATAAGGGGGCGCCATAAATTAGGAAATTTTATATCTCCTAATTGGCCAGAGGAATTTTCTTAAAACTCACGGTAAACCATCAAGGGGCATACACGAGTCTATAGAAAAAAGATGGCCAAGAAATATTAATGTTTAAGGGACTTTTTAATAAAATTTGATTTTTTTTTTTCCGTCAAAGAAAAAAGGCGGGAATGTTAGCATGTCCATTGACATTACATTGTGCAATTAGCTCCGGCAGCCATTTTGTCAAGGCTGACAATTTACTTTTGCTCATAACTCGCCAACCAAACATCGCACATTAAAAAACTTGACATCCACTTGTTCTGTGAATTGAGCTGCATCGTTCCACCGTGGCAGTTTCGCGAAATTCATCCATAAACAGCGATACCTATTGACGACGAGTTGCGTCGGAGGCTTGGCCCCCGGTAAAAACTGCTTGCAGTTCTAGTTAGGGGGCCAAGCCCGAGCAGGAGCTGGGACCGCGTTTTGCACAGCAACGCGGTTCCCAAGCCCTGCGGGGCAGGGAACCCTATTGTTTTTGTAAGGATTATTATTATTATTATTATTATTATTATTATTTGTCGCCGCTAGAACTGCGTGCACAGCCCAAACCGTAAAGGGTGCAGACATGCCAATTGCATGACTAGATCCAGGTCCGTGAATTTTCAGCACACAAAAAAATTCAGACATGCCGGCCACTAGGTGGCGCTACAACGAAGGAAAACGCGTTTGGGGTCATAACTCCCACACCGAACGTCCCACCGTCAAAAACTTTATATCCACAGATGCACTGGAGTCAGTTGCATCATTTGGCATAGGCCACGCCCATTTGCGATATTATAGATTTTTCGCAAAATCGCGAAAACTGCAAAACATATTTTTCGCTACTCCTCCCATATTTCTTGGACAATTGACACCAAACTTTGCACAGAACATCTACCGACCCACACGGAAAAGAATTTTTTGAAAGAATTTTGATCCGACCATCGATAACGAAACGGTAGCGCTTTGAATATTTAGTGATTAGCTACGTTTTACGTAGAAATTCATAAATCCAAAATCATAAGTCGGATCAAGTCCAAATTTTAGACATATGTTGGGGCTACCCTTAATTGCGTTCAATAAAAAAATTGGACATT
This sequence comes from Ammodytes marinus, assembly GCF_949987685.1. Classification (NCBI taxonomy): domain Eukaryota; kingdom Metazoa; phylum Chordata; class Actinopteri; order Uranoscopiformes; family Ammodytidae; genus Ammodytes; species Ammodytes marinus. The sequence goes on along the minus strand of NC_137214.1, from coordinate 16,547,370 downwards.
TTTGCCATAAGGGGGCGCCATAAATTAGGAAATTTCATATCTCCTAATTGGCCAAAGGAAATTTCTTAAAACTCACGGGAAAGCATCAAGGGGCATACACGAGTCTATATAAAAAATATGGCCAAGAAATAGTAATGTTTAAGGGACTTTTTAATAAAATTAGATTTTTTTTTTTCCGTCAAAGAAAAAAGGCGGGAATGTTAGCATGTCCATTGACATTACATTGTGCAATTAGCTCCGGCAGCCATTTTGTCAAGGCTGACAATTTACTTTTGCTCATAACTTGCCAACCAAACATCGCACATTAAAAAACTTGACATCCACTTGTTCTGTGAATTGAGCTGCATCGTTCCACCGTGGCAGTTTCGCGAAATTCATCCATAAACAGCGATACCTATTGACGACGAGTTGCGTCGGAGGCTTGGCCCCCGGTAAAAACTGCTTGCAGTTCTAGTTATTATTATACTTCGTCCCCTAAAACTGTGTCCACAGCCCAAACCGTAAAGGGTGCAGACATGCCAATTGCATGACTAGATCCAGATCCGTGAATTCTCAGCATACAAAAAAATTCAGACATGCCGGCCACTAGGTGGCGCTACAACAAAGGAAAATGCGTTTGGGGTCATAACTCCCACACCGAACGCCCCACAGTCAAAAACTTTATATCCACAGATGCACTGGAGTCAGCTGCATCATTTGGCATAGGCCACGCCCATTTGCGATATTATAGATTTTTCGCAAAATCGCGAAAACTGAAAAACTGACTTTTCGCTACTCCTCCCACAATTTTTGGACAATTGACACCAGACTTTGCACAGAACATCTACCGACCCACACGGAAAGAAATTATCACACAGAATTTTGATCCGACCATCGATAACGAAACGGTAGCGCTTTGAATATTTGTTGATTAGCTACGTTTTACGTAGAAATTCATAAATCCAAAATCATAAGTCGGATCAAGTCCAAATTCTAGACATATGTTGGGGCTACCCTTAATTGCGTTCAATAAAAAATTTGGAAATTTTCGCCATAAGGGGGCGCCATAAATTAGGAAATTTTATATCTCCTAATTGGCCAGAGGAAATTTCTTAAAACTCACGGTAAACCATCAAGGGGCATACACGAGTCTATATAAAAAATATGGCCAAGAAATAGTAATGTTTAAGGGACTTTTTAATAAAATGAAAAAAAAAAAAATCCGTCAAAGAAAAAAGGCGGGAATCCGAATCTCAGCTAGCATGTCAATTAGCTCCGGCAGCCATTTTGTCAAGGCTGACAATCTGCTTTTGCTCATAACTCTCCAACCAAACATCGCACATTAAAAAACTTGACATCCACTTGTTCTGTGAATTGAGCTGCATCGTTCCACCGTGGCAGTTTCGCGAAATTCATCCGTAAACAGCGATACCTATACAACTCCCACACCGAACATCCCACGGTCAAAAACTTTACATCCACATGTTCCGTGAAGTGAGCGGCCGGCGCGGCGGTTGACGACGAGTTGCGTCGGAGGCTTGGCCCCCGGTCAAAACTGCTTGCAGTTCTAGTTATTATTATTATTTGTAGTCATCTAAAACTGCGTGCACAGCCCAAACCGTAAAGGGCGCAGACATGCCAATTGCATGACTAGATCCAGGTCCGGGCCGTGTACGCATACAAAAAAATTCAGACATGCCGGCCACTAGGTGGCGCTACAACGAAGGAAAACGCGTTTGGGGTCATAACTCCCACACCGAATGTCCCACAGTCAAAAACTTTATATCCACAGATGCACTGGAGTCAGCTGCATCATTTGGCATAGGCCACGCCCATTTGCGATATTATAGATTTTTCGCAAAATCGCGAAAACTGCAAAACATATTTTTCGCTACTCCTCCCATATTTTTTGGACAATTGACACCAAACTTTGCACAGAACATCTACCGACCCACACGGAAAAAAATCACTTAAAATAATTTTGATCCGACCATCGATAACGAAACGGTAGCATTTTAAATATTTGTTGATTAGCTACGTTTTACGAAAAAATTCATAAATCCAAAATCATAAGTCGGATCAAGTCCAAATTTTAGACATATGTTGGGGCTACCCTTAATTGCGTTCAATAAAAAATTTGGAGAATTTTGCCATAAGGGGGCGCCATAAATTAGGAAATTTCATATCTCCTAATTGGCCAGAGGAAATTTCTTAAAACTCACGGGAAACCATCAAGGGGCATACCCAAGTCTATATGAAAAATATGGCCAAGAAATAGTAATGTTTAAGGGACTTTTTAATAAAATTAGATTTTTTTTTTTCCGTCAAAGAAAAAAGGCGGGAATGTTAGCATGTCCATTGACATTACATTGTGCAATTAGCTCCGGCGGCCATTTTGTCAAAGCTGACAATCTGCTTTTGCTCATAACTCGCCAACCACACATCGCACATTAAAAAACTTGACATCCACTTGTTCTGTGAATTGAGCTGCATCGTTCCACCGTGGCACTTTTGCGAAATTCATCCGTAAACAGCGATACCTATACAACTCCCGCACCGAACAACCAACGG